>NC_090652.1:989851-1289851 GCF_040937935.1 Hyperolius riggenbachi | reverse complement strand
ACAATAGCTTGCAGTGTGTTTGGGGTAACATGTGATGCGTGTAGCCTGGGGGGTGCTCCCCACCACTGGGGGCTCTGCAGACATTACTGTGGGTGACAATAGCTTGCAGTGTGTTTGGGGTAACATGTGATGCGTGTAGCCTGGGGGGTGCTCCCCACCACTGAGGGCGCTGCAGACATTACTGAGGGTGACAATAGCTTGCAGTGTGTTTGGGGTAACATGTGATGTGTGTAGCCTGGGGGGTGCTCCCCACCACTGGGGGCGCTGCAGACATTACTGAGGGTGACAATAGCTTGTAGTGTGTTTGGGGTAACATGTGATGCGTGTAGCCTGGGGGGTGCTCCCCACCACTGAGGGCGCTGCAGACATTACTGAGGGTGACAATAGCTTGTAGTGTGTTTGGGGTAACATGTGATGCGTGTAGCCTGGGGGGTGCTCCCCACCACTGGGGGCGCTGCAGACATTACTGAGGGTGACAATAGCTTGCAGTGTGTTTGGGGTAACATGTGATGCGTGTAGCCTGGGGGGTGCTCTCCACCACTGGGGGCGCTGCAGACATTACTGTGGGTGACAATAGCTTGCAGTGTGTTTGGGGTAACATGTGATGCGTGTAGCCTGGGGGGGGTGCTCCCCACCACTGAGGGCGCTGCAGACATTACTGAGGGTGACAATAGCTTGCAGTGTGTTTGGGGTAACATGTGATGCGTGTAGCCTGGGGGGTGCTCTCCACCACTGGGGGCGCTGCAGACATTACTGAGGGTGACAATAGCTTGCAGTGTGTTTGGGGTAACATGTGATGCGTGTAGCCTGGGGGGTGCTCCCCACCACTGGGGGCTCTGCAGACATTACTGAGGGTGACAATAGCTTGCAGTGTGTTTGGGGTAACATGTGATGCGTGTAGCCTGGGGGGGGTGCTCCCCACCACTGGGGGCTCTGCAGACATTACTGAGGGTGACAATAGCTTGCAGTGTGTTTGGGGTAACATGTGATGCGTGTAGCCTGGGGGGGGTGCTCCCCACCACTGAGGGCGCTGCAGACATTACTGAGGGTGACAATAGCTTGCAGTGTGTTTGGGGTATAAGGCATGTAACATGTGATGTGTGTAGCCTGGGGGGTGCTCCCCACCACTGGGGGCTCTGCAGACATTACTGAGGGTGACAATAGCTTGCAGTGTGTTTGGGGTAACATGTGATATGTGTAGCCTGGGGGGTGCTCTCCACCACTGGGGGCTCTGCAGACATTACTGAGGGTGACAATAGCTTGCAGTGTGTTTGGGGTAACATGTGATATGTGTAGCCTGGGGGGTGCTCCCCACCACTGGGGGCGCTGCAGACATTACTGAGGGTGACAATAGCTTGCAGTGTGTTTGGGGTAACATGTGATGCGTGTAGCCTGGGGGGGGTGCTCCCCACCACTGGGGGCGCTGCAGACATTACTGAGGGTGACAATAGCTTGCAGTGTGTTTGGGGTAACATGTGATGCGTGTAGCCTGGGGGGTGCTCCCCACCACTGGGGGCTCTGCAGACATTACTGTGGGTGACAATAGCTTGCAGTGTGTTTGGGGTAACATGTGATGCGTGTAGCCTGGGGGGGGTGCTCTCCACCACTGGGGGCGCTGCAGACATTACTGAGGGTGACAATAGCTTGCAGTGTGTTTGGGGTAACATGTGATGCGTGTAGCCTGGGGGGTGCTCCCCACCACTGGGGGCTCTGCAGACATTACTGAGGGTGACAATAGCTTGCAGTGTGTTTGGGGTAACATGTGATGCGTGTAGCCTGGGGGGTGCTCTCCACCACTGGGGGCGCTGCAGACATTACTGAGGGTGACAATAGCTTGCAGTGTGTTTGGGGTATAAGGCATGTAACATGTGATATGTGTAGCCTGGGGGGGGTGCTCTCCACCACTGGGGGCGCTGCAGACATTACTGAGGGTGACAATAGCTTGCAGTGTGTTTGGGGTAACATGTGATGCGTGTAGCCTGGGGGGTGCTCTCCACCACTGGGGGCTCTGCAGACATTACTGAGGGTGACAATAGCTTGCAGTGTGTTTGGGGTAACATGTGATGCGTGTAGCCTGGGGGGTGCTCTCCACCACTGGGGGCGCTGCAGACATTACTGAGGGTGACAATAGCTTGCAGTGTGTTTGGGGTAACATGTGATGCGTGTAGCCTGGGGGGTGCTCTCCACCACTGGGGGCTCTGCAGACATTACTGAGGGTGACAATAGCTTGCAGTGTGTTTGGGGTAACATGTGATGCGTGTAGCCTGGGGGGTGCTCCCCACCACTGGGGGCTCTGCAGACATTACTGAGGGTGACAATAGCTTGCAGTGTGTTTGGGGTATAAGGCATGTAACATGTGATGTGTGTAGCCTGGGGGGTGCTCCCCACCACTGGGGGCTCTGCAGACATTACTGTGGGTGACAATAGCTTGCAGTGTGTTTGGGGTATAAGGCATGTAACATGTGATATGTGTAGCCTGGGGGGGGTGCTCTCCACCACTGGGGGCTCTGCAGACATTACTGTGGGTGACAATAGCTTGTAGTGTGTTTGGGGTAACATGTGATGCGTGTAGCCTGGGGGGTGCTCTCCACCACTGGGGGCTCTGCAGACATTACTGTGGGTGACAATAGCTTGTAGTGTGTTTGGGGTATAAGGCATGTAACATGTGATGTGTGTAGCCTGGGGGGTGCTCTCCACCACTGGGGGCGCTGCAGACATTACTGTGGGTGACAATAGCTTGTAGTGTGTTTGGGGTATAAGGCATGTAACATGTGATGTGTGTAGCCTGGGGGTGCTCTCCACCACTGGGGGCGCTGCAGACATTACTGTGGGTGACAATAGCTTGCAGTGTGTTTGGGGTATAAGGCATGTAACATGTGATGTGTGTAGCCTGGGGGTGCGCCCCACCACTGGGGGCGCTGCAAACATTACTGTGGGTGACAATAGCTTACAGTGTGTTTGGGGTATAAGGCATGTAACATGTGATGTGTGTAGACTGGGGGTGCTCCCCACCACTGGTCTTCCACAATTACATTGAATTATTTAGTTTTCTTTCCTAACATTATTTTAGCATACACCCCTTTACTGATGACCCTGCTGGCCAAGAACCCCCAATTGTGGGTAACATCATCTCATGTACCCCCTGACACTAACGCATCTGTTATCACTGCTCTATACTGGAGTATGAACGCTTTTCAAAGCTATTTTTTTTCATGGTTTTGTTAATTATAAATACTAATTCAGATTTGCTTATGTATGATTTATCATTATTTATCACTAGCGGATGGCCCGGTGTTGCCCGCTTATGTATTTGGCTGTATGTAATTTGCATTGAAATGAAACAAATCTGATTGGCTGTTTGTGGCTCTGTCCCCCTTTTATGAAATTGAACCCCAGTCACCCAATGATCAACTGTAGCAGGTTTGATGCTTGTGCCCGCTGGCTGTCAGCATCCCCCCCCCTTTCTTCCCGGCCATTCCCGCTGCCAATCTCCGATTAGCCAGCGACCAGTGAGCAGCAGCTGCATGCTTCCCCCTTGGACACGTCCGTGTTGCATATGTGTAAGTGACGTCACTCCCGCATATGCAGCGCAGAGTCCACAGAGGTCCTAGTGCTCGCTTCTCAGTGGTCAATTACTCACTGACCTAGTTTGTGAGGTTTGCGGTATTTACCATTAATAATTTTCATTGCAGTGAAACAAATCTAATTGGCTGTTTGTACCTCCACCCCTTTTCTGAATTTGAACCCCAGTCACCCAATGACCAACTGCACCAGATTTGAGGCTTGTGTCATTAACAGTGCAAGAATGGCAGCAATGAAATATTTTCCTTGAAAATCAAAAGGTGAATTTTAATTGGCTTTTGTAGACTCCACCCACTTTTCTGAATATTAATCTCAGTCACCCAGTGACCAACTGTGCAAAGTTTGAGAACCCTGCCATTAACAGTGTAAGAATGGCTGCAGTTTACATTTTCCCAGTGAAATTTGTATTTGTCTCCGCCCCCTTTTTGGTTATGGGAATAAAAAGTATCCTATACTTTATTCCAGGTAATGTACTATGTGTGTGCCAAATTTCATTCACATCCGATCAGCCATTGTTGCTGCGTGATCGAGTAACAAACATCCAAACTTTCCCATTTATAATATTAGTGAGATTTTCAATGATTTACTATAATGGATTGACTGTGACCAGATAACATTCCCCTGGGTCCTTCTGCAGTATCCCTTGGGGTAGCTGTACTATGTGGGAACCCCGGATTCAGGATATTTAGGACACCCGTAATTACAGATACTTCATGTAAAGTCAGCAGATAGGATAGTTTGGTACAGATTGAGGATTCTCCCGGGAACGTCTTGTGGTGTCGGGCGGTCACTGTAACTGGGACATGAACCCCTTTTAGTAATGTGATTGGGGGGGGGGGGGGGGGCTCTGTCTGAGTTCAAGAGTGCAGCCCACCTCTGTTTCATATTTTCATATTTCTCGTGTGTGGGGGTAATAAAGTGACACTAAACTGTCCCAAAACCCCAATTTTCCATTTAGTGCAGAATTCTTTACATTCCCAGTTGCCCGGCTGCTCACACAGAGATCTCTTGGGAACCACAGCAGGCCAGAGATATCGCTATGTATTTGGAGTGTACCATGTGACCCTCAGGAAGTAGCCTGGGGGAAGGACTTGTGCAGAGTATGATGCTGGTTGGGGCTGCAGCATTGTAAGGGATGGTCATTGCTCTGATGGGATCACCACATTGATGCCATGTGACCCTCAGGAAGTAGCCTGGGGGAAGGACTTGTGCAGAGTATGATGCTGGTTGTGGCTGCAGCATTGTGAGGGATGGTCATTGTTCTGATGGGATCACCACATTGATGCCATGTGACTCTGCAGTCAGATGATCAGTGATAATTCCTCCCTGCGGATGAAAATAACTCATTTTCCGAGATGTGTATCTCCTCCATCCGTCACGCCTCATGTACACAAATTCCTCGGACTGAACACACATTTTCCTTGCTGGACTCGGGCGGTCAGAGGAAAACTTCTGTTATCCGAGGATCAGAGACCTTCTGTGGACTTTACACCTCAATAACCCTCAGCAAAGATACTGAGGACAGCCTAATGCCGGGAATACACCGTGAGGGTTTCAGCAGATAGATCGCTCGATAGATCATCTCCAACAGGTCCGATCTGATGTCGATTCTTTTTCTGATCGATTTTCTCATAGAAGTGAACGGAAATCGATCAGAAAATCGACTGGAAGATCAATCGGCCAGTAAATCTGCCGTGTATTCCCAGCATTAGATAGATTGACGTCTTAAGCCCCATACACGCTAAACAGCGGTCTTTTATGCAGCACAATTATCGAACAACTTCTGTTTAGAAACTAAGAAAACAACCCAAAAAGTTGCTTGCTATTCACACAACTGATAAGACTGATAACCTGTCAATCCAACAGCTGGAGTGACGTCTTATCAGTCTTATCAGTTGTGTGAACAATAGCAGCAACTCTTTTTTTTAGTTGTTTCAACTTGTTTCACAACAGAAGTTGCTGGATAATTGCGCTGCACAATGCTGGTCATACACGGTTCGTTTTTTCCTCTCAATTCTCCGCTCAATTGATTTTGCCGCTAGATTCTCTTATCTTCCGCTCGTTTTTCTAATCTTTTTCCCTTCACTTCTATGAGAAATCGAGTGGCAACTGATCGAACGGGAGATCGGACATGTCGGAAATTATCTGTCGAACCATCTATCTGCCGCAGAAAGGAACCGTGTATTCCCAGCATCAAAGACCGATGATGAGCGTGTGTATGTGACTTCACCCTCTATACTGAGGACAGCCTAGATCCACCTCTCAGCTGTGTCATTTGGCTGCCTCGGCAGTAGACACACTGCAGATTTCTATCAGCTGTAACAAAGAAATGATTCCTTTAAAGGCTATTATGCTGTTGCTTATCTTTTAGCACAGAGCGGACATTCTGAGCTCAGGTCGGCTGTAATGACCCCAATAATGGGGCGCAGTTGAGTGCCTTGTTCCTGCGCTTGTCGGTCTATCGGTTATGCTCCATCACTGAACGTTTCACCCTAATAATATTTTCAGTCTCTCTCGTGTGTTTTCCTGTTGTAGATATAATTAGTAACCATATTCCCGTCACGTGACCCCCTGACAGATAAGTGGCCGGCAGATCTCCATGGCCGATTATCTCGCAGGAAGTTTCATTCATTCTGTTGATAAGAGCCTCAGCAGATAGCGGCTTCTGTAATCTCACCGCAGTGACCGGCATCTGATAGACGGCGTCGGGCGCTGATATTGGGAAAGCCTGGACAGACAGGCATGCTGTGTTACTAACTGCGTGGTCAGCTATAGGCAGTATGGGTGCTAGAGGATCCGAAACTCCCAGAGTTATACACATTGCCCAGCAAGCTCATGGTGAACCACAACTCCCAGGAGTGTGTAAGGGGCTACAGTGGACCAAAACTGTTACTAAAATGCTAAGCAAAAACAGATATTTGCCTTCTTAAAACAAACTTTTTGTTTTCCATGGCATTTTAGTAAGAGCGCTTTTTGATCCTTTGTAGCCCCTCACACACTGCTGGGAGTTGTGGTTCACCATGAGCTTGCTGGGTAATCTGTAATTCTGGGTGTTTCAAGTCCTACTCCATAGAGCCAAATTAATCCATGCCATGCACTGATGAGGATTAATCAGTCCGAAACAGTCTGTATGCATGTTGGATTACTGTGGTTCTGTAATATTAATAAGCTGACGCTGTCTCAGCATTTTAGCAATTAGGGCTCTTTTCCACTATGAAATGCGATCGCGATTCCGATCGCGATCGCAATCATGTTTCAATTTCCACCATGCGATTACGATTGAGCTACTATTCTCATTATAGTCCAGCTCAATCGCATACAAAACGCGGCAGGACGACGATTGCGCTTTGACCAAAATCGCATCGCAATCGGATCGCACTAATGGAAATTGCTGCTGCAGTTTCCATTAGTTTAATGTACCTTGCGATTTGCGATCAGAAGCAAATCGCAGGCTAGTGGAAAAAGGTCCTTACCCATATTTGATGCCAGAATTCTGCCAGGTTCCATGCTGTGTGCTGTGAGCAATATAAGAAGGAAATATATGGCAAGCTTCGCTCTCCTGGGGTGAGGCAGCACATGTGGCAATCATACACTCTTGGAAATCTCCATTGAAGTTTTGATCGCTGCACGTGCCACTTCTCCCCAGGAGAGGGAAGATTGCCATATATTTCCTTTTTATACCGTCTTGTTTTATGCCCTTTGGACGCCTCCACCATTTCACTTTATACTGATCACATCTCTACTTAGTGGTTGTATGTTTTCAATAGCCATTTTCTCTAGGAATTGCTCAATCTGCCAGGAGGGGTGACCTCTGTGGAACGTCACAGACGCGAGCCCAGAGAGGGTCTCCTCCATAAGCCGTATCAGTGGTTGTATTTTCTGCACTCTGAAATTTGTGAGTG
Source organism: Hyperolius riggenbachi (assembly GCF_040937935.1). Taxonomy (NCBI): domain Eukaryota; kingdom Metazoa; phylum Chordata; class Amphibia; order Anura; family Hyperoliidae; genus Hyperolius; species Hyperolius riggenbachi. The sequence goes on along the minus strand of NC_090652.1, from coordinate 1,282,367 downwards.
TATTATGTTACATATAAGTGTATAGACATCTTGCACTTTTGGCCCCTGGTGGTTTTTCCTTGGTCCACCCCCCCCTTTATATCTGGAAGCGGGGCTGTGGATTCGGTACAAAAATCTTCCGACTCAGTTTATTACACCTCCGACTCCAACTCCAGGTACTCAAAATGCCTCCAACTCCTTAGTCTAATACTTACCAGGGCTGTGGATTTTGTCCAAAAATCATCCGACTCCAGGTACCTAAAATGCCTCGACTCCACAGCCCTGTCTGAAAGCCTCATAATCTGCTGGATGCTGACCAAACACTGCACATCCAGAAGCCCCATAAAATAATGGGGTGTGACTTTCTTTTGTACCACACCAATACCATGTGTGTGCCGTACAGATCAGGGCTGTGGAGTCGGAGTTGAGGATTCGGAGCAGTTTTTGGGTACATGCAGTCTGTGGTTTCATAAACTGAGGAGTTGGGAGTCAGATGATATTTGTACAGACTCCATGGACCTGGTACAGAGTGTGCCACGTGCGTTTGTAAACCAGTTGATGCCTCCCCCACCTCCTATACATTAAGCAGTTGCATACCATTGGCTATGCTCAACTAGAGATCACCTCGTGTTTTTGGCTTATGAATATGTCAGGAAAGCTTCCAATATGGATTCTCCTGCCTCACGGCGGCTAGTTTTATAAGTCTGAATAATGGAAGGTGCAGCTTGGAGCCCATGAAGAAGACTTGGCCTCGGCTTATCTTCTGTATTTGTGTATCTTTAGTATTATGTGAGGTGTAGCTTGGAGTCCATGAAGAAGACTTGGCCTCAGCTTATCTCCTGTATTTGTGTATCTTTAGTATTATGTGAGGTGCAGCTTGGAGCCCATGAAGAAGACTTGGCCTCAGCTTATATCCTGTATTTGTGTATCTTTAGTATTATGTGAGGTGCAGCTTGAGGTCCATGAAGAAGACTTGGCCTCAGCTTATCTTCTGTATTTGTGTCTCTTTAGTATTATGTGAGGAGCAGCTTGGAGTCCATGAAGAAGACTTGGCCTCAGCTTATATCCTGTATTTGTGTATCTTTAGTATTATGTGAGGTGCAGCTTGAGGTCCATGAAGAAGACTTGGCCTCAGCTTATCTCCTGTATTTGTGTATCTTTAGTATTATGTGAGGTGTAGCTTGGAGTCCATGAAGAAGACTTGACCTCAGCTTATCTCCTGTATTTGTGTATCTTTAGTATTATGTGAGGTGCAGCTTGAGGTCCATGAAGAAGACTTGGCCTCAGCTTATCTTCTGTATTTTGTATCTTCAGTATTATGCGAGGTGCAGCTTGGAGTCCATGAAGAATACTTGGCCTCAGCTTATCTCCTGTATTTGTGTCTCTTTAGTATTATGTGAGGAGCAGCTTGGAGTCCATGAAGAAGACTTGGCCTCAGCTTATCTTCTGTATTTTGTATCTTCAGTATTTTGCGAGGTGCAGCTTGAGGTCCATGAAGTAGACTTGGCCTCAGCTTATCTTCTGTATATGTGTCTCGTTAGTATTATGTGAGGAGCAGCTTGGAGTCCATGAAGAAAACGTGGCCTCAGCTTATCTTCTGTATTTATGTCTCTTTAGTATTATGTGAGGTGCAGCTTGGAGTCCATGAAGAAGACTTGGCCTTGGCTTATCTCCTGTATTTGTGTCTCTTCAGTATTATGCGAGGTGCAGCTTGGAGCCCATGAAGAAGACTTGGCCTCAGCTTATCTTCTGTATTTGTGTCTCTTTAGTATTATGTGAGGTTCAGCTTGGAGTCCATGAAGAAGACTTGGCCTCAGCTTATCTCCTGTATTTGTGTCTCTTTAGTATTATGTGAGGTGCAGCTTGAGGTCCATGAAGAAGACTTGGCCTCAGCTTATCTTCTGTATTTTGTATCTTTAGTATTATGTGAGGTGCAGCTTGGTGTCCATGAAGAAGACTTGGCCTCAGCTTATCTCCTGTATTTGTGTCTCTTTAGTATTATGTGAGGTGCAGCTTGAGGTCCATGAAGAAGACTTGGCCTTGGCTTATCTCCTGTATTTGTGTATCTTCAGTATTATGTGAGGTGCAGCTTGGAGTCCATGAAGAAGACTTGGCCTTGGCTTATCTCCTGTATTTGTGTATCTTCAGTATTATGCAAGGTGCAGCTTGGAGTCCATGAAGAAGACTTGGCCTCAGCTTATCTTCTGTATTTTGTATCTTCAGTATTATGCGAGGTGCAGCTTGAGGTCCATGAAGAAGACTTAGCCTCAGCTTATCTTCTGTATTTGTGTCTCTTTAGTATTATGTGAGGAGCAGCTTGGAGTCCATGAAGAAGACTTGGCCTCAGCTTATCTTCTGTATTTGTGTATCTTTAGTATTATGTGAGGAGCAGCTTGGAGCCCATGAAGAAGACTTGGCCTCAGCTTATCTCCTGTATTTGTGTATCTTTAGTATTATGTGAGGTGCAGCTTGGAGTCCATGACGAAGACTTGGCCTCAGCTTATCTTCTGTATTTGTGTCTCTTTAGTATTATGCGAGGTGCAGCTTGGAGTCCATGAAGAAGACTTGGCCTCAGCTTATCTTCTGTATTTGTGTCTCTTTAGTATTATGTGAGGTGCATCTTGGAGCCCATGAAGAAGACTTGGCCTCAGCTTATCTTCTGTATTTTGTATCTTCAGTATTATGTGAGGTGCAGCTTGGAGTCCATGACGAAGACTTGGCCTCAGCTTATCTTCTGTATTTTGTATCTTCAGTATTATGTGAGGTGCAGCTTGGAGTCCATGACGAAGACTTGGCCTCAGCTTATCTTCTGTATTTGTGTTTCTTTAGTATTATGTGAGGTGCATCTTGGAGCCCATGACGAAGACTTGGCCTCAGCTTATCTTCTGTATTTTGTATCTTCAGTATTATGTGAGGTGCAGCTTGGAGTCCATGACGAAGACTTGGCCTCAGCTTATCTTCTGTATTTGTGTTTCTTTAGTATTATGTGAGGTGCATCTTGGAGCCCATGAAGAAGACTTGGCCTCAGCTTATCTTCTGTATTTGTGTATCTTTAGTATTATGTGAGGTGCAGCTTGGAGTCCATGAAGAAGACTTGGCCTCAGCTTATCTTCTGTATTTGTGTATCTTTAGTATTATGCGAGGTGCAGCTTGGAGCCCATGAAGAAGACTTGGCCTCAGCTTATCTTCTGTGTTTGTGTATCTTTAGTATTATGCGAGGTGCAGCTTGGAGCCCATGAAGAAGACTTGGCCTCGGCTTATCTTCTGTATTTGTGTATCTTTAGTATTATGTGAGGAGCAGCTTGGAGTCCATGAAGAAGACTTGGCCTCAGCTTATCGCCTGTATTTGTGTATCTTTAGTATTATGTGAGGTGCAGCCTGGAGTCCATGAAGAAGACTTGGCCTCAGCTTATCTCCTGTATTTGTGTCTCTTTAGTATTATGTGAGGTGCAGCTTGGAGTCCATGAAGAAGACTTGGCCTCAGCTTATCTTCTGTATTTGTGTATCTTTAGTATTATGTGAGGTGCAGCTTGGAGTCCATGAAGAAGACTTGGCCTCAGCTTATCTTCTGTATTTCTGTATCTTTAGTATTATGCGAGGTGCAGCTTGGAGCCCATGAAGAAGACTTGGCCTCAGCTTATCTCCTGTATTTGTGTATCTTTAGTATTATGTGAGGTGCAGCTTGGAGTCTATGAAGAAGACTTGGCCTCAGCTTATCTCCTGTATTTGTGTATCTTTAGTATTATGCGAGGTGCAGCTTGGAGTCCATGAAGAAGACTTGGCCTCAGCTTATCTCCTGTATTTGTGTCTCTTTAGTATTATGTGAGGTGCAGCTTGAGGTCCATGAAGAAGACTTGGCCTCAGCTTATCTTCTGTATTTGTGTATCTTTAGTATTATGTGAGGTGCAGCTTGAAGTCAATGAAGAAGACTTGGCTTCAGCTTATCTTCTGTATTTGTGTATCTTTAGTATTATGTGAGGTGCAGCTTGGAGTCCATGAAGAAGACTTGGCCTCAGCTTATCTTCTGTATTTGTGTATCTTTAGTATTATGTGAGGTGCAGCTTGGAGTCCATGAAGAAGACTTGGCCTCAGCTTATCTTCTGTATTTGTGTATCTTTAGTATTATGTGAGGTGCAGCTTGAGGTCCATGAAGAAGACTTGGCCTCAGCTTATCTCCTGTATTTGTGTATCTTTAGTATTATGCGAGGTGCAGCTTGAGGTCCATGAAGAAGACTTGGCCTCAGCTTATCTTCTGTATTTGTGTATCTTTAGTATTATGTGAGGTGCAGCTTGGAGTCCATGAAGAAGACTTGGCCTCAGCTTATCTTCTGTATTTGTGTATCTTTAGTATTATGTGAGGTGCAGCTTGGAGTCCATGAAGAAGACTTGGCCTCGGCTTATCTTCTGTATTTGTGTATCTTTAGTATTATGTGAGGTGCAGCTTGGAGTCCATGAAGAAGACTTGGCCTCAGCTTATCTTCTGTATTTTGTATCTTTAGTATTATGTGAGGAGCAGCTTGGAGTCCATGAAGAAGACTTGGCCTCAGCTTATATCCTGTATTTGTGTATCTTTAGTATTATGCGAGGTGCAGCTTGGAGTCCATGAAGAAGACTTGGCCTCAGCTTATCTTCTGTATTTGTGTATCTTCAGTATTATGTGAGGTGCAGCTTGGAGTCCATGAAGAAGACTTGGCCTCGGCTTATCTCCTGTATTTGTTTATCTTTAGTATTATGCGAGGTGCAGCTTGGAGTCCATGAAGAAGACTTGGCCTCAGCTTATCTTCTGTATTTTGTATCTTCAGTATTATGTGAGGTGCAGCTTGGAGTCCATGAAGAAGACTTGGCCTCAGCTTATCTCCTGTATTTGTGTATCTTTAGTATTATGTGAGGTGTAGCTTGGAGTCCATGAAGAAGACTTGGCCTCAGCTTATCTCCTGTATTTGTGTATCTTTAGTATTATGCGAGGTGCAGTTGAGGTCCATGAAGAAGACTTGGCCTCAGCTTATCTTCTGTATTTGTGTATCTTTAGTATTATGTGAGGTGCAGCTTGGAGTCCATGAAGAAGACTTGGCCTCAGCTTATATCCTGTATTTGTGTATCTTTAGTATTATGTGAGGTGCAGCTTGGAGTCCATGAAGAAGACTTGGCCTCAGCTTATCTCCTGTATTTGTGTCTCTTTAGTATTATGTGAGGTGCAGCTTGGAGTCCATGAAGAAGACTTGGCCTCAGCTTATCTTCTGTATTTATGTATCTTTAGTATTATGTGCGGTGCAGCTTGGAGTCCATGAAGAAGACTTGGCCTCGGCTTATCTTCTGTATTTGTGTATCTTCAGTATTATGTGAGGTGCAGCTTGAGGTCCATGAAGAAGACTTGGCCTCAGCTTATCTCCTGTATTTGTGTATCTTTAGTATTATGTGAGGTGCAGCTTGGAGTCCATGAAGAATACTTGGCCTCAGCTTATCTCCTGTATTTGTGTCTCTTTAGTATTATGTGAGGTGCAGCTTGAGGTCCATGAAGAAGACTTGGCCTCAGCTTATCTCCTGTATTTGTGTCTCTTTAGTATTATGTGAGGTGCAGCTTGAGGTCCATGAAGAAGACTTGGCCTCAGCTTATCTTCTGTATTTGTGTCTCTTTAGTATTATGTGAGGTGCAGCTTGAGGTCCATTAAGAAGACTTGGCCTCAGCTTATCTGCTGTATTTGTGTTTCTTTAGTATTATGTGAGGTGCAGCTTGGAGCCCATGAAGAAGACTTGGCCTCAGCTTATCTCCTGTATTTGTGTCTCTTTAGTATTATGTGAGGTGCAGCTTGAGGTCCATGAAGAAGACTTGGCCTCAGCTTATCTGCTGTATTTGTGTATCTTCAGTATTATGTGAGGTGCAGCTTGAGGTCCATGAAGAAGACTTGGCCTCAGCTTATCTCCTGTATTTGTGTCTCTTTAGTATTATGTGAGGTGCAGCTTGGAGTCCATGAAGAAGACTTGGCCTCAGCTTATCTCCTGTATTTGTGTCTCTTTAGTATTATGTGAGGTGCAGCTTGGAGTCCATGAAGAAGACTTGGCCTCAGCTTATCTCCTGTATTTGTGTCTCTTTAGTATTATGTGAGGTGCAGCTTGAGGTCCATGAAGAAGACTTGGCCTCAGCTTATCTCCTGTATTTGTGTCTCTTTAGTATTATGTGAGGTGCAGCTTGAGGTCCATGAAGAAGACTTGGCCTCAGCTTATCTGCTGTATTTGTGTTTCTTTAGTATTATGTGAGGTGCGGCTTGGAGCCCATGAAGAAGACTTGGCCTCAGCTTATCTGCTGTATTTGTGTATCTTCAGTATTATGTGAGGTGCAGCTTGAGGTCCATGAAGAAGACTTGGCCTCAGCTTATCTCCTGTATTTGTGTCTCTTTAGTATTATGTGAGGTGCAGCTTGGAGTCCATGAAGAAGACTTGGCCTCAGCTTATCTCCTGTATTTGTGTCTCTTTAGTATTATGTGAGGTGCAGCTTGGAGTCCATGAAGAAGACTTGGCCTCAGCTTATCTCCTGTATTTGTGTATCTTTAGTATTATGTGAGGTGCAGCTTGAGGTCCATGAAGAAGACTTGGCCTCAGCTTATCTCCTGTATTTGTGTATCTTTAGTATTATGTGAGGTGCAGCCTGGAGTCCATGAAGAAGACTTGGCCTCAGCTTATCTCCTGTATTTGTGTCTCTTTAGTATTATGCGAGGTGTAGCTTGAGGTCCATGAAGAAGATTTGGCCTCAGCTTATCTCCTGTATTTGTGTCTCTTTAGTATTATGTGAGGTGCAGCTTGAGGTCCATGAAGAAGATTTGGCCTCAGCTTATCTCCTGTATTTGTGTCTCTTTAGTATTATGTGAGGTGCAGCTTGGAGACCATGAAGAAGACTTGGCCTCAGCTTATCTTCTGTATTTGTGTATCTTTAGTATTATGTGAGGTGCAGCTTGGAGTCCATGAAGAAGACTTGGCCTCAGCTTATCTCCTGTATTTGTGTATCTTTAGTATTATGTGAGGTGCAGCCTGGAGTCCATGAAGAAGACTTGGCCTCAGCTTATCTCCTGTATTTGTGTCTCTTTAGTATTATGTGAGGTGCAGCTTGAGGTCCATGAAGAAGACTTGGCCTCCGCTTATCTCCTGTATTTGTGTCTCTTTAGTATTATGTGAGGTGCAGCTTGAGGTCCATGAAGAAGACTTGGCCTCAGCTTATCTTCTGTATTTGTGTATCTTTAGTATTATGTGAGGTGCAGCTTGAGGTCCATGAAGAAGGCTTGGCCTCAGCTTATCTCCTGTATTTGTGTATCTTTAGTATTATGCGAAGTGCAGCTTGAGGTCCATGAAGAAGACTTGGCCTCAGCTTATCTCCTGTATTTGTGTATCTTTAGTATTATGCGAGGTGCAGCTTGGAATCCATGAAGAAGACTTGGCCTCAGCTTATCTTCTGTATTTGTGTATCTTTAGTATTATGTGAGGTGCAGCTTGGAGTCCATGAAGAAGACTTGGCCTCAGCTTATCTCCTGTATTTGTGTATCTTTAGTATTATGTGAGGTGCAGCTTGGAGTCCATGAAGAAGACTTGGCCTCAGCTTATCTTCTGTATTTGTGTATCTTTAGTATTATGTGAGGTGCAGCTTGGAGTCCATGAAGAAGACTTGGCCTCGGCTTATCTTCTGTATTTGTGTATCTTTAGTATTATGTGAGGTGCAGCTTGGAGTCCATGAAGAAGACTTGGCCTCAGCTTATCTTCTGTATTTTGTATCTTTAGTATTATGCGAGGTGCAGCTTGGAGTCTATGAAGAAGACTTGGCCTCAGCTTATCTTCTGTATTTTGTATCTTCAGTATTATGTGAGGTGCAGCTTGGAGTCCATGAAGAAGACTTGGCCTCAGCTTATCTCCTGTATTTGTGTATCTTTAGTATTATGTGAGGTGTAGCTTGGAGTCCATGAAGAAGACTTGGCCTCAGCTTATCTCCTGTATTTGTGTATCTTTAGTATTATGTGAGGTGCAGCTTGGAGTCCATGAAGAAGACTTGGCCTCAGCTTATCTCCTGTATTTGTGTCTCTTTAGTATTATGTGAGGTGCAGCTTGGAGTCCATGAAGAAGACTTGGCCTCAGCTTATCTTCTGTATTTATGTATCTTTAGTATTATGTGCGGTGCAGCTTGGAGTCCATGAAGAAGACTTGGCCTCAGCTTATCTCCTGTATTTGTGTATCTTTAGTATTATGTGAGGTGCAGCTTGAGGTCCATGAAGAAGACTTGGCCTCAGCTTATCTTCTGTATTTGTGTTTCTTTAGTATTATGTGAGGTGCAGCTTGGAGCCCATGAAGAAGACTTGGCCTCAGCTTATCTGCTGTATTTGTGTATCTTCAGTATTATGTGAGGTGCAGCTTGAGGTCCATGAAGAAGACTTGGCCTCAGCTTATCTCCTGTATTTGTGTCTCTTTAGTATTATGCGAGGTGTAGCTTGAGGTCCATGAAGAAGACTTCGCCTCCGCTTATCTCCTGTATTTGTGTCTCTTTAGTATTATGTGAGGTGCAGCTTGAGGTCCATGAAGAAGACTTGGCCTCAGCTTATCTCCTGTATTTGTGTATCTTTAGTATTATGTGAGGTGCAGCTTGGAGTCCATGAAGAATACTTGGCCTCAGCTTATCTCCTGTATTTGTGTATCTTTAGTATTATGTGAGGTGCAGCTTGAGGTCCATGAAGAAGACTTGGCCTCAGCTTATCTCCTGTATTTGTGTCTCTTTAGTATTATGTGAGGTGCAGCTTGAGGTCCATGAAGAAGACTTGGCCTCAGCTTATCTTCTGTATTTGTGTTTCTTTAGTATTATGTGAGGTGCAGCTTGGAGCCCATGAAGAAGACTTGGCCTCAGCTTATCTGCTGTATTTGTGTATCTTCAGTATTATGTGAGGTGCAGCTTGAGGTCCATGAAGAAGACTTGGCCTCAGCTTATCTCCTGTATTTGTGTCTCTTTAGTATTATGTGAGGTGCAGCTTGGAGTCCATGAAGAAGACTTGGCCTCGGCTTATCTCCTGTATTTGTGTATCTTTAGTATTATGCGAGGTGCAGCTTGGAGTCCATGAAGAAGACTTGGCCTCAGCTTATCTCCTGTATTTGTGTATCTTTAGTATTATGCGAGGTGCAGCTTGGAGTCCATGAAGAAGACTTGGCCTCAGCTTATCTCCTGTATTTGTGTATCTTTAGTATTATGTGAGGTGCAGCTTGAGGTCCATGAAGAAGACTTGGCCTCAGCTTATCTCCTGTATTTGTGTCTCTTTAGTATTATGCGAGGTGTAGCTTGAGGTCTATGAAGAAGACTTCGCCTCCGCTTATCTCCTGTATTTGTGTCTCTTTAGTATTATGTGAGGTGCAGCTTGAGGTCCATGAAGAAGATTTGGCCTCAGCTTATCTCCTGTATTTGTGTCTCTTTAGTATTAAGTGAGGTGCAGCTTGGAGACCATGAAGAAGACTTGGCCTCAGCTTATCTTCTGTATTTGTGTATCTTTAGTATTATGTGAGGTGCAGCTTGGAGTCCATGAAGAAGACTTGGCCTCAGCTTATCTCCTGTATTTGTGTCTCTTTAGTATTATGTGAGGTGCAGCTTGAGGTCCATGAAGAAGACTTGGCCTCCGCTTATCTCCTGTATTTGTGTCTCTTTAGTATTATGTGAGGTGCAGCTTGAGGTCCATGAAGAAGACTTGGCCTCAGCTTATCTTCTGTATTTGTGTATCTTTAGTATTATGAAGTTTCTGGTTCTGCTTTCTGCCTTGTTTCATGCAGGCTTGATAGGGCCTTATCGTCGTACTTCTGCGTTCCTCTTGTGCTGCTTTTTTCTTGTTTTATAGAATACTTTAGCTTTTTCTCCAGTGAAGGCCTCATTGTTGTCCCTGGTAATTGGAATGGGCACGCTAGTCATGTAGAACGTAAGGAAGGTAATGTGCTCCTTGTTTCAGCGCACTGGCGGGAGTCACACTTCAGCAGCAGAACGATCCGTTAGACACGGTCTCTTATGAAGGACTGAATTCCTGCTGCTTGTAGTAACCGCTGCTCAGAGATGAAAGCACTAGTCGGTCACATCGGCTGAATATTGTAGGAAACCTGCGACATCTGTGCAAGTTGGAATATTGTTTTCTACAGACGTAAATCCCCCCCAGAAGTCAGGAACAGTGTAAAGCTGGACTCATTCCCCAGCTAACCTACAAGGCTCTCCACAATCTCTCTCCCCTGTACATCTCCTCACTATTTTCCAGATACCAACCCAACCGCAATCTCAGATCTGCACACGAGCTTCTTCTGTCCTCCTCTAGAGCATAGGTTCTCAACATGCGGTACGCGTACCCCAGGGGGTACTTCTGATGGGTCCAGGGGGTACTTGGGCTTGATGTATTTCATTAAGTTTAATAAATGTATGGTTTCAGAAAATAAAAAATCCTATTTAAACAACAGCCAAACTAGTATTTCAGCTAATTAAAAACAATAGAAAATGCTTGGAAACGGTTTAGAAACAATTATCAAGTTCTACTATTCAGTGTATCTGTATCAAGGGGTACTTGAGATAGTTCTTACCATATCAGGGGGTACTTGGCCAGCACAGGCTTTCAAAAGGGGTACATACCCATGAAATGTTGAGAAACACTGCTCTAGAGCATACAAGTAAGATTGCTGCCAGCAGACTTAGACGCGGGATACAGCCGATATACGGCATTTCCTGCACAAGTGCCGGCGGCGGTAATTACTATTCCCCCTCCAGGTCCGCGTGGATGGTACGGAATGATGTAATTTGGCTTCCAGCTATTGCTGGCGGATGAATTAGTGTTATAAAAATAACTTTAGCTCTGTCTTCTGACAGCGCCGAAGTTCCTCAGTATGCCGCGCTATTGCCGTAACTCCTATTACGGCCTATGGTGGCGCCAGCTGCGCCCAAATCTCCTGCACTGGATTTGATGTGCTCTCCTCTAGAACCTCCTCCTACCACTCACATATACTGGACTTCTCACGAGCTACTCTTCTGCTCAGGAAGTCCCTTCCTAAACACATCCGTTACTCACCAAACCCTTCTAGCGCATCCTTAAAACACTCAGACAAACATATAATATAATCTAGGCCATTTCACACTCATCCTCTGTTCACACTGTTCTCCTGTATATGATCTGACACAACAGCCCTGAAAACCCTCTGTATCCCCCTCAGCTCTCGTTTCCTCCCTGATTGTAAGCTCACGGGAGCAGGGCTCTCTCCCTTCACTATACAATCATCACTGTTATATAATATATTATATGCTGTATGATAATGTCAGTAGCCCTGGTGTTTGTCTCTAACCCATGTAGTTCAGGCCACACAGAGACTGGTGCCTCCTGGGAGATGTGCTGAGCAGGACTGGTGCCTCCTGGGAGATGTGCTGAGCAGGACTGGTGCCTCCTGGGAGATGTGCTGAGCAGGACTGGTGCCTCCTGGGAGATGTGCTGAGCAGGACTGGTGCCTCCTGGGAGATGCGCTGAGCAGGACCGGTGCCTCCTGGGAGATGTGCTGAGCAGGACTGGTGCCTCCTGGGAGATGTGCTGAGCAGGACTGGTGCCTCCTGGGGGATGTGCTGAGCAGGACTGGTGCCTCCTGGGAGATGCGCTGAGCAGGACCGGTGCCTCCTGGGAGATGTGCTGAGCAGGACTGGTGCCTCCTGGGGGATGTGCTGAGCAGGACTGGTGCCTCCTGGGAGATGTGCTGAGCAGGACTGGTGCCTCCTGGGAGATGTGCTGAGCAGGACTGGTGCCTCCTGGGGGATGTGCTGAGCAGGACTGGTGCCTCCTGGGAGGTGTGCTGAGCAGGACTGGTGCCTCCTGGGGGATGTGCTGAGCAGGACTGGTGCCTCCTGGGAGATGCGCTGAGCAGGACCGGTGCCTCCTGGGAGATGTGCTGAGCAGGACTGGTGCCTCCTGGGAGGTGTGCTGAGCAGGACTGGTGCCTCCTGGGGGATGTGCTGAGCAGGACTGGTGCCTCCTGGGGGATGTGCTGAGCAGGACTGGTGCCTCCTGGGGGATGTGCTGAGCAGGACTGGTGCCTCCTGGGAGGTGTGCTGAGCAGGACTGGTGCCTCCTGGGAGATGTGCTGAGCGGGACTGGTGCCTCCTGGGAGGTGTGCTGAGCGGGACTGGTGCCTCCTGGGAGATGCGCTGAGCAGGACTGGTGCCTCCTGGGAGATGCGCTGAGCAGGACTGGTGCCTCCTGGGAGATGTGCTGAGCAGGACCGGTGCCTCCTGGGAGATGCGCTGAGCAGGACCGGTGCCTCCTGGGAGATGTGCTGAGCAGGACTGGTGCCTCCTGGGAGGTGTGCTGAGCAGGACTGGTGCCTCCTGGGAGATGTGCTGAGCAGGACTGGTGCCTCCTGGGAGATGTGCTGAGCAGGACTGGTGCCTCCTGGGAGGTGCGCTGAGCAGGACTGGTGCCTCCTGGGAGGTGTGCTGAGCAGGACTGGTGCCTCCTGGGAGATGTGCTGAGCAGGACTGGTGCCTCCTGGGAGATGTGCTGAGCAGGACTGGTGCCTCCTGGGAGGTGTGCTGAGCAGGACTGGTGCCTCCTGGGAGATGTGCTGAGCAGGACTGGTGCCTCCTGGGAGATGCGCTGAGCAGGACCGGTGCCTCCTGGGAGATGCGCTGAGCAGGACCGGTGCCTCCTGGGAGATGCGCTGAGCAGGACTGGTGCCTCCTGGGAGATGTGCTGAGCAGGACTGGTGCCTCCTGGGAGATGTGCTGAGCAGGACTGGTGCCTCCTGGGAGATGTGCTGAGCAGGACTGGTGCCTCCCGGGAGATGTGCTGAGCAGGACTGGTGCCTCCCGGGAGATGTGCTGAGCAGGACTGGTGCCTCCTGGGGGATGTGCTGAGCAGGACTGGTGCCTCCTGGGAGGTGTGCTGAGCAGGACTGGTGCCTCCTGGGGGATGTGCTGAGCAGGACTGGTGCCTCCTGGGAGATGTGCTGAGCAGGACTGGTGCCTCCTGAGGGATGTGCTGGGCAGGACTGGTGCCTCCTGGGGGATGTGCTGAGCAGGACTGGTGCCTCCTGGGGGATGTGCTGAGCAGGACTGGTGCCTCCTGGGGGATGTGCTGAGCAGGACTGGTGCCTCCTGGGAGGTGTGCTGAGCAGGACTGGTGCCTCCTGGGAGATGTGCTGAGCAGGACTGGTGCCTCCTGGGAGATGTGCTGAGCAGGACTGGTGCCTCCTGGGAGATGTGCTGAGCAGGACTGGTGCCTCCTGGGAGATGTGCTGAGCAGGACTGGTGCCTCCTGGGGGATGTGCTGAGCAGGACTGGTGCCTCCTGGGGGATGTGCTGAGCAGGACTGGTGCCTCCTGGGAGATGTGCTGAGCAGGACTGGTGCCTCCTGGGAGATGTGCTGAGTAGGACTGGTGCCTCCTGGGGGATGTGCTGAGCAGGACTGGTGCCTCCTGGGAGGTGTGCTGAGCAGGACTGGTGTCTCCTGGGGGATGTGCTGAGCAGGACTGGTGCCTCCTGGGAGGTGTGCTGAGCAGGACTGGTGCCTCCTGGGGGATGTGCTGAGCAGGACTGGTGCCTCCTGGGAGATGTGCTGAGCAGGACTGGTGCCTCCTGGGAGATGTGCTGAGCAGGACTGGTGCCTCCTGGGAGGTGTGCTGAGCAGGACTGGTGCCTCCTGGGAGGTGTGCTGAGCAGGACTGGTGCTTCCTGGGAGATGTGCTGAGCAGGACTGGTGCCTCCTGGGGGATGTGCTGAGCAGGACTGGTGCCTCCTGGGAGGTGTGCTGAGCAGGACTGGTGCCTCCTGGGGGATGTGCTGAGCGGGACTGGTGCATGCTGGGAGATGTGCTGAGCGGGACTGGTGCCTCCTGGGAGATGTGCTGAGCGGGACTGGTGCCTCCTGGGGGATGTGCTGAGCGGGACTGGTGCCTCCTGGGAGATGTGCTGAGCGGGACTAGTGCCTGCTGGGAGATGTACTGAGCGGGACTGGTGCCTGCTGGGAGATGTACTGAGCGGGACTGGTGCCTCCTGGGGGATGTACTGAGCGGGACTGGTGCCTCCTGGGAGATGTGCTGAGCAGGACTGGTGCCTCCTGGGGGATGTGCTGAGCGGGACTGGTGCATGCTGGGAGATGTGCTGAGCGGGACTGGTGCATGCTGGGAGATGTGCTGAGCGGGACTGGTGCCTCCTGGGGGATGTGCTGAGCGGGACTGGTGCCTCCTGGGAGGTGCGCTGAGCGGGACTGGTGCCTCCTGGGAGGTGTGCTGAGCAGGACTGGTGCCTCCTGGGAGGTGTGCTGAACAGGACTGGTGCCTCCTGGGAGATGTGCTGAGCAGGACTGGTGCCTCCTGGGAGATGCGCTGAGCAGGACTGGTGCCTCCTGGGGGATGTGCTGAGCAGGACTGGTGCCCCCGGGGAGATGCGCTGAGCAGGACCGGTGCCTCCTGGGAGATGTGCTGAGCAGGACCGGTGCCTCCTGGGGGATGTGCTGAGCAGGACTGGTGCCTCCTGGGAGATGCGCTGAGCAGGACCGGTGCCTCCTGGGAGATGTGCTGAGCAGGACTGGTGCCTCCTGGGAGATGTGCTGAGCAGGACTGGTGCCTCCTGGGAGATGTGCTGAGCAGGACTGGTGCCTCCTGGGGGATGTGCTGAGCAGGACTGGTGCCTCCTGGGAGATGTGCTGAGCAGGACTGGTGCCTCCTGGGGGATGTGCTGAGCAGGACTGGTGCCTCCTGGGAGGTGTGCTGAGCAGGACTGGTGCCTCCTGGGGGATGTGCTGAGCAGGACTGGTGCCTCCTGGGAGATGCGCTGAGCAGGACCGGTGCCTCCTGGGAGATGTGCTGAGCAGGACTGGTGCCTCCTGGGAGGTGTGCTGAGCAGGACTGGTGCCTCCTGGGGGATGTGCTGAGCAGGACTGGTGCCTCCTGGGGGATGTGCTGGGCAGGACTGGTGCCTCCTGGGGGATGTGCTGAGCAGGACTGGTGCCTCCTGGGGGATGTGCTGAGCAGGACTGGTGCCTCCTGGGGGATGTGCTGAGCAGGACTGGTGCCTCCTGGGAGGTGTGCTGAGCAGGACTGGTGCCTCCTGGGAGGTGTGCTGAGCAGGACTGGTGCCTCCTGGGAGATGTGCTGAGCAGGACTGGTGCCTCCTGGGAGATGTGCTGAGCAGGACTGGTGCCTCCTGGGAGATGTGCTGAGCAGGACTGGTGCCTCCTGGGGGATGTGCTGAGCAGGACTGGTGCCTCCTGGGGGATGTGCTGAGCAGGACTGGTGCCTCCTGGGAGATGTGCTGAGCAGGACTGGTGCCTCCTGGGAGATGTGCTGAGTAGGACTGGTGCCTCCTGGGGGATGTGCTGAGCAGGACTGGTGCCTCCTGGGAGGTGTGCTGAGCAGGACTGGTGTCTCCTGGGGGATGTGCTGAGCAGGACTGGTGCCTCCTGGGAGGTGTGCTGAGCAGGACTGGTGCCTCCTGGGGGATGTGCTGAGCAGGACTGGTGCCTCCTGGGAGATGTGCTGAGCAGGACTGGTGCCTCCTGGGAGATGTGCTGAGCAGGACTGGTGCCTCCTGGGAGGTGTGCTGAGCAGGACTGGTGCCTCCTGGGAGGTGTGCTGAGCAGGACTGGTGCTTCCTGGGAGATGTGCTGAGCAGGACTGGTGCCTCCTGGGGGATGTGCTGAGCAGGACTGGTGCCTCCTGGGAGGTGTGCTGAGCAGGACTGGTGCCTCCTGGGGGATGTGCTGAGCAGGACTGGTGCATGCTGGGAGATGTGCTGAGCAGGACTGGTGCCTCCTGGGAGATGTGCTGAGCGGGACTGGTGCCTCCTGGGGGATGTGCTGAGCGGGACTGGTGCCTCCTGGGAGATGTGCTGAGCGGGACTAGTGCCTGCTGGGAGATGTACTGAGCGGGACTGGTGCCTGCTGGGAGATGTACTGAGCGGGACTGGTGCCTCCTGGGGGATGTACTGAGCGGGACTGGTGCCTCCTGGGAGATGTGCTGAGCAGGACTGGTGCCTCCTGGGGGATGTGCTGAGCGGGACTGGTGCATGCTGGGAGATGTGCTGAGCGGGACTGGTGCATGCTGGGAGATGTGCTGAGCGGGACTGGTGCCTCCTGGGGGATGTGCTGAGCGGGACTGGTGCCTCCTGGGAGGTGCGCTGAGCAGGACTGGTGCCTCCTGGGAGGTGTGCTGAGCAGGACTGGTGCCTCCTGGGAGGTGTGCTGAGCAGGACTGGTGCCTCCTGGGAGATGTGCTGAGCAGGACTGGTGCCTCCTGGGAGATGCGCTGAGCAGGACTGGTGCCTCCTGGGGGATGTGCTGAGCAGGACTGGTGCCCCCGGGGAGATGCGCTGAGCAGGACCGGTGCCTCCTGGGAGATGTGCTGAGCAGGACCGGTGCCTCCTGGGGGATGTGCTGAGCAGGACTGGTGCCTCCTGGGAGATGCGCTGAGCAGGACCGGTGCCTCCTGGGAGATGTGCTGAGCAGGACTGGTGCCTCCTGGGAGATGTGCTGAGCAGGACTGGTGCCTCCTGGGAGATGTGCTGAGCAGGACTGGTGCCTCCTGGGGGATGTGCTGAGCAGGACTGGTGCCTCCTGGGAGGTGTGCTGAGCAGGACTGGTGCCTCCTGGGGGATGCGCTGAGCAGGACTGGTGCCTCCTGGGAGATGCGCTGAGCAGGACCGGTGCCTCCTGGGAGATGTGCTGAGCAGGACTGGTGCCTCCTGGGAGGTGTGCTGAGCAGGACTGGTGCCTCCTGGGGATGTGCTGAGCAGGACTGGTGCCTCCTGGGAGATGTGCTGAGCAGGACTGGTGTCTCCTGGGAGGTGTGCTGAGCAGGACTGGTGCCTCCTGGGAGATGCGCTGAGCAGGACTGGTGCCTCCTGGGAGATGCGCTGAGCAGGACTGGTGCCTCCTGGGAGATGTGCTGAGCAGGACTGGTGCCTCCTGGGAGATGCGCTGAGCAGGACCGGTGCCTCCTGGGAGATGTGCTGAGCAGGACTGGTGCCTCCTGGGGGATGTGCTGAGCAGGACTGGTGCCTCCTGGGAGATGTGCTGAGCAGGACTGGTGCCTCCTGGGAGATGTGCTGAGCAGGACTGGTGCCTCCTGGGGGATGTGCTGAGCAGGACTGGTGCCTCCTGGGGGATGTGCTGAGCAGGACTGGTGCCTCCTGGGAGATGTGCTGAGCAGGACTGGTGCCTCTTGGAAGATGCGCTGAGCAGCACTGGTGCCTCCTGGGAGATGCGCTGAGCAGGACTGGTGCCTCCTGGGAGATGTGCTGAGCAGGACTGGTGCCTCCTGGGAGATGTGCTGAGCAGGACTGGTGCCTCCTGGGAGATGCGCTGAGCAGCACTGGTGCCTCCTGGGAGATGTGCTGAGCAGGACTGGTGCCTCCTGGGGGATGTGCTGAGCAGGACTGGTGCCTCCTGGGAGATGTGCTGAGCAGGACTGGTGCCTCCTGGGGGATGTGCTGAGCAGGACTGGTGCCTCCTGGGAGATGTGCTGAGCAGGACTGGTGCCTCCTGGGAGATGTGCTGAGCAGGACTGGTGCCTCCTGGGGGATGTGCTGAGCAGGACTGGTGCCTCCTGGGGGATGTGCTGAGCAGGACTGGTGCCTCCTGGGAGATGTGCTGAGCAGGACTGGTGCCTCCTGGGGGATGTGCTGAGCAGGACTGGTGCCTCCTGGGAGATGTGCTGAGCAGGACTGGTGCCTCCTGGGAGATGTGCTGAGCAGCACTGGTGCCTCCTGGGGGATGTGCTGAGCAGGACTGGTGCCTCCTGGGAGGTGTGCTGAGCAGGACTGGTGCCTCCTGGGGGATGTGCTGAGCAGGACTGGTGCCTCCTGGGAGGTGTGCTGAGCAGGACTGGTGTCTCCTGGGGGATGTGCTGAGCAGGACTGGTGCCTCCTGGGGGATGTGCTGAGCAGGACCGGTGCCTCCTGGGAGATGTGCTGAGCAGGACTGGTGCCTCCTGGGAGGTGTGCTGAGCAGGACTGGTGTCTCCTGGGGGATGTGCTGAGCAGGACTGGTGCCTCCTGGGAGATGTGCTGAGCAGGACTGGTGCCTCCCGGGAGATGTGCTGAGCAGGACTGGTGCCTCCCGGGAGATGTGCTGAGCAGGACTGGTGCCTCCTGGGGGATGTGCTGAGCAGGACTGGTGCCTCCTGGGAGGTGTGCTGAGCAGGACTGGTGCCTCCTGGGAGATGTGCTGAGCAGGACTGGTGCCTCCTGGGGGATGTGCTGAGCAGGACTGGTGCCTCCTGGGAGATGTGCTGAGCAGGACTGGTGCCTCCTGAGGGATGTGCTGGGCAGGACTGGTGCCTCCTGGGGGATGTGCTGAGCAGGACTGGTGCCTCCTGGGGGATGTGCTGAGCAGGACTGGTGCCTCCTGGGGGATGTGCTGAGCAGGACTGGTGCCTCCTGGGAGGTGTGCTGAGCAGGACTGGTGCCTCCTGGGAGATGTGCTGAGCAGGACTGGTGCCTCCTGGGAGATGTGCTGAGCAGGACTGGTGCCTCCTGGGAGATGTGCTGAGCAGGACTGGTGCCTCCTGGGAGATGTGCTGAGCAGGACTGGTGCCTCCTGGGAGATGTGCTGAGCAGGACTGGTGCCTCCTGGGAGATGTGCTGAGCAGGACTGGTGCCTCCTGGGAGATGTGCTGAGCAGGACTGGTGCCTCCTGGGAGATGCGCTGAGCAGGACTGGTGCCTCCTGGGAGATGCGCTGAGCAGGACTGGTGCCTCCTGGGAGGTGTGCTGAGCAGGACTGGTGCCTCCTGGGAGATGTGCTGAGCAGTACTGGTGCCTCCTGGGAGATGTGCTGAGCAGGACTGGTGCCTCCTGGGAGATGTGCTGAGCAGGACTGGTGCCTCCTGGGAGGTGTGCTGAGCAGGACTGGTGCCTCCTGGGAGGTGTGCTGAGCAGGACTGGTGCCTCCTGGGAGGTGTGCTGAGCAGGACTGGTGCCTCCTGGGAGGTGTGCTGAGCAGGACTGGTGCCTCCTGGGGGATGTGCTGAGCAGGACTGGTGCCTCCTGGGAGGTGTGCTGAGCAGGACTGGTGCCTCCTGGAAGATGCGCTGAGCAGCACTGGTGCCTCCTGGGAGATGTGCTGAGCAGGACTGGTGCCTCCTGGGAGATGCGCTGAGCAGGACTGGTGCCTCCTGGGAGATGCGCTGAGCAGCACTGGTGCCTCCTGGGAGATGTGCTGAGCAGGACTGGTGCCTCCTGGGAGATGTGCTGAGCAGGACTGGTGCCTCCTGGGAGATGTGCTGAGCAGGACTGGTGCCTCCTGGGGGATGTGCTGAGCAGGACTGGTGCCTCCTGGGAGATGTGCTGAGCAGGACTGGTGCCTCCTGGGAGGTGTGCTGAGCAGGACTGGTGCCTCCTGGGAGATGTGCTGAGTAGGACTGGTGCCTCCTGGGGGATGTGCTGAGCAGGACTGGTGCCTCCTGGGAGGTGTGCTGAGCAGGACTGGTGTCTCCTGGGGGATGTGCTGAGCAGGACTGGTGCCTCCTGGGAGGTGTGCTGAGCAGGACTGGTGCCTCCTGGGGGATGTGCTGAGCAGGACTGGTGCCTCCTGGGAGATGTGCTGAGCAGGACTGGTGCCTCCTGGGAGATGTGCTGAGCAGGACTGGTGCCTCCTGGGAGGTGTGCTGAGCAGGACTGGTGCCTCCTGGGAGGTGTGCTGAGCAGGACTGGTGCCTCCTGGGAGGTGTGCTGAGCAGGACTGGTGCCTCCTGGGAGATGTGCTGAGCAGGACTGGTGCCTCCTGGGGGATGTGCTGAGCAGGACTGGTGCCTCCTGGGAGGTGTGCTGAGCAGGACTGGTGCCTCCTGGGGGATGTGCTGAGCAGGACTGGTGCATGCTGGGAGATGTGCTGAGCAGGACTGGTGCCTCCTGGGAGATGTGCTGAGCAGGACTGGTGCCTCCTGGGGGATGTGCTGAGCGGGACTGGTGCCTCCTGGGAGATGTGCTGAGCGGGACTGGTGCCTGCTGGGAGATGTACTGAGCGGGACTGGTGCCTGCTGGGAGATGTACTGAGCGGGACTGGTGCCTCCTGGGGGATGTACTGAGCGGGACTGGTGCCTCCTGGGAGATGTGCTGAGCGGGACTGGTGCCTCCTGGGGGATGTGCTGAGCGGGACTGGTGCATGCTGGGAGATGTGCTGAGCGGGACTGGTGCATGCTGGGAGATGTGCTGAGCGGGACTGGTGCCTCCTGGGGGATGTGCTGAGCGGGACTGGTGCCTCCTGGGAGGTGCGCTGAGCAGGACTGGTGCCTCCTGGGAGGTGTGCTGAGCAGGACTGGTGCCTCCTGGGAGGTGTGCTGAGCAGGACTGGTGCCTCCTGGGAGATGTGCTGAGCAGGACTGGTGCCTCCTGGGAGATGCGCTGAGCAGGACTGGTGCCTCCTGGGGGATGTGCTGAGCAGGACTGGTGCCCCCGGGGAGATGCGCTGAGCAGGACCGGTGCCTCCTGGGAGATGTGCTGAGCAGGACCGGTGCCTCCTGGGGGATGTGCTGAGCAGGACTGGTGCCTCCTGGGAGATGCGCTGAGCAGGACCGGTGCCTCCTGGGAGATGTGCTGAGCAGGACTGGTGCCTCCTGGGAGATGTGCTGAGCAGGACTGGTGCCTCCTGGGAGATGTGCTGAGCAGGACTGGTGCCTCCTGGGGGATGTGCTGAGCAGGACTGGTGCCTCCTGGGAGGTGTGCTGAGCAGGACTGGTGCCTCCTGGGGGATGTGCTGAGCAGGACTGGTGCCTCCTGGGAGATGCGCTGAGCAGGACCGGTGCCTCCTGGGAGATGTGCTGAGCAGGACTGGTGCCTCCTGGGAGGTGTGCTGAGCAGGACTGGTGCCTCCTGGGGGATGTGCTGAGCAGGACTGGTGCCTCCTGGGGGATGTGCTGAGCAGGACTGGTGCCTCCTGGGGGATGTGCTGAGCAGGACTGGTGCCTCCTGGGAGGTGTGCTGAGCAGGACTGGTGCCTCCTGGGAGATGTGCTGAGCAGGACTGGTGCCTCCTGGGAGGTGTGCTGAGCAGGACTGGTGCCTCCTGGGAGATGCGCTGAGCAGGACTGGTGCCTCCTGGGAGATGCGCTGAGCAGGACTGGTGCCTCCTGGGAGATGTGCTGAGCAGGACTGGTGCCTCCTGGGAGATGCGCTGAGCAGGACCGGTGCCTCCTGGGAGATGTGCTGAGCAGGACTGGTGCCTCCTGGGAGATGTGCTGAGCAGGACTGGTGCCTCCTGGGAGATGTGCTGAGCAGGACTGGTGCCTCCTGGGAGGTGCGCTGAGCAGGACTGGTGCCTCCTGGGAGGTATGCTGAGCAGGACTGGTGCCTCCTGGGAGATGTGCTGAGCAGGACTGGTGCCTCCTGGGAGATGTGCTGAGCAGGACTGGTGCCTCCTGGGAGGTGTGCTGAGCAGGACTGGTGCCTCCTGGGAGGTGTGCTGAGCAGGACTGGTGCCTCCTGGGAAATGCGCTGAGCAGGACCGGTGCCTCCTGGGAGATGTGCTGAGCAGGACCGGTGCCTCCTGGGAGATGTGCTGAGCAGGACTGGTGCCTCCTGGGAGATGTGCTGAGCAGGACTGGTGCCTCCTGGGAGATGTGCTGAGCAGGACTGGTGCCTCCTGGGAGATGTGCTGAGCAGGACTGGTGCCTCCTGGGAGATGTGCTGAGCAGGACTGGTGCCTCCTGGGAGATGCGCTGAGCAGGACTGGTGCATGCTGGGAGATGCGCTGAGCAGGACTGGTGCATGTTGGGAGATGCGCTGAGCAGGACTGGTGCCTCCTGGGAGATGCGCTGAGCAGGACTGGTGCCTGCTGGGATATCTGGATAACATAAATTGTAGAATTGGTGATATGGTCTGATGTGAGCAGGTGAAGTTGTGTGTAGTGTAGTCAGGTGAGGTGCTGCTAACCACTGAGCCGCCCTGCTGCCTGATCCTCCTGATAAGCTGTCACATCATCCTGTATATCCCGGTGTTAGCTGTGAGCCTGCAGACCGCCGTGTGTTACAGGCAGGTTAGACTTCCTAATGATCTGATTTATTAGTAACATCTCAGAGTTACCTGACTGTAGACTGAGGCTCCCGGAGCCGTCGCTGAGTCCAGTAATCGCATGCGGCGACATTTAATTATGGCTTGTGGGAACTCTGCAAAGATTGCGTTCTGTTTTACGTGGCGGGATTCACACCACTCTGAGCACTTAATCTGGATTATGTAGAAGAACCGGTCGCGCCGGCTGCTTCTGTCTCCTGCAGCTACGCCAGTAAGTGGCCTCCTGTTTATACAGTTTAGTAGCAATCGTTCCAGCAGATCTGAGTGTTTGCTGTATAGACAGAACGGGAGATTGATCTGCTGATTGTGTTTGGCAGACAACCAATATCTGCGGTACAAACCAGATAGGAGTTAGCTGTAAAAGCATTATGCTGGTTACACATGTTACGTTTTTTTTTGTGCGATACCTCGACCGATCGTTTTTGCGGCACGATTCCGCACTCGACTCTGCGCTCTATTGTCCTAATTCATTTTTCTTATCTTTTTCCACTCACCGCTAGGAGAAATCTAGCGCGGAAACGATCAGGAGCAATATCGGACATGAGGGATTTTATCTATGTGATCCATCTATCGCACGGAAAAACGTACTGTGTGTACCCAGCGTTAGAGGCAGAGGATCAGCAGGGTTGCCAGGCAAATGGTTATAACTATGGCAGCGTCCATACCCCTCTCACTCCAGGTTCCCATTAAAGATCTGGCATGCTCGATAGATCAGACATTCTGGTGAGATAAGTATTGGGGGGAAGAGGGGGGAGTTACTCTGCCCCTGTACTAGTTTATTTTTATTTATTTTTTTTGGGGGGGGGGAGGGGGGGGGGATACTGAATCCCTTTAATCTGCCTCCTCTGCCCTGCTGTCCTGGCCTCCTGCTGTGCTGGGATAGAAGATCTAGTTCTCCCAGGTGGAACCCGTTCATTCTGTTGTGTAGGGACATGTTGGAAGGCAGATGTGTGACTGTTCGGAAGCTGTTCTGCACACATGCTGCACACACACACACGAGATAAAAGTCCTTTGAAACAAATGATTGACAAATGACCGGCAGATAATCGTTGTGAAAAATTGAGTTAGCAAACTGAAAAGTTAACGACGAAAGAGGTTTGTCTCTGTCTCTAATATTCATCCCGGCGGATTTATTCTGAGGACAATCAGCTTCTCTGCAGGGGGGTTTGTGAGATTGTCGGATATTCCTTATTTTTTGTGAGAACAGCGCATGGACCACAGTGACGTGTTCAGCATCGTTGGCCATTTCCCTCCCTCAACAGACATACATACACAGCAGACTGAACTCTCGTTTCCTGAAGATTTAGATCTGGCATGTGTACAGCATCATTACACAGATCTGTCCCTCACACCATCCTGACAGACCCACACAGCAGACTCGTTTTCTGAAGATTTATATCTGGCGTGTGTATAGCATCATTGGACTGATCCCTCCCTCACGCCTTCGGAACAGACTCTCACAGCAGACTCGTTTTCTGAAGATTTATATCTGGTGTGTGTATAGCATCATTGGACTGATCCCTCCCTCACGCCTTCGGAACAGACTCTCACAGCAGACTCGTTTTCTGAAGATTTATATCTGGCGTGTGTATAGCCTCATTGGACTGATCCCTCCCTCACACCTTCGGGACAGACTAGCGCAGCAGACGGAGCCCTATTTTTTGTGAAGATTCATATCTGGCGTGTGTATGCGGCTCACTGCCTGCAGTAGTCGGTCGGCCATCATGCTCCTCTGATCTCGTGCTGTGATTATCGATGTGTCACTTCCACGTGTATCTGTGAGTTTCCTGGAAAAGCAACGTCGCTCTCTCACTTCCTGTTCTTAAAGGGCCCTGTTCCTCTTTGCTGCGCCGGAGTTTCCCCGCAGCGGGCCGGCCTGTTTCCTGTACGGACGGAGAGGAGACTATTCTCACTATTGTGATCACCGCTGATTTCATATCTGGACAGACACACATTATTTCTAATCTTGGTTCTGTACATTACGCCAGAGAATTGTAACTATAACTCAGATGCAGGTGAAGGTCAGACTTTCAGCTGTAATTCAGTGGGGGGGACAAAACGTTTGCATAAAATGTGAGGCAACTAAAGCATTAACACAATCGCTTCATTTCAGGGTTCTCTAAAGTAATTGGGGAAATTAAATAACTAGAAATAAAATGTTCATTTCTAATACTTTGGTAAAACCCCTTTGCTGGCAATGACAGCCTGAAGTCTTGAGCTCATGGACATCACCAGATGCTGGGTTTCCTCCTTTGCTGGCAATGGCAGCCTGAAGTCTTGGGCTCATGGACATCACCAGATGCTGGGTTTCCTCCTCTGCTGGCAATGACAGCCTGAAGTCTTGGGCTCATGGACATCACCAGATGCTGGGTTTCCTCCTTTGCTGGCAATGGCAGCCTGAAGTCTTGGACTCCTGGAGATCACCAGATGCTGGGTTTCCTCCTTTGTTGGCAATGGTAGCCTGAAGTCTTGGGCTCATGGACATCACCAGATGCCGGGTTTCCTCCTTTGCTGACAATGGCAGCCTGAAGTCTTGAGCTCGTGGACATCACCAGATGCTGGGTTTCCTCCTTTGCTGACAATGACAGCCTGAAGTCCTGAACTCATGGACATCACCAGATGCTGGGTTTCCTCTTTTGCTGGCAGTGGCAGCCTGAAGTCCTGAACTCATGGACATCACCAGATGCCGGGTGTCCTCCTTTGTTGGCAATGACAGCCTGAAGTCTTGAGCTCATGGACATCACCAGTTGCTGGGTTTCCTCCTTTGCTGGCAATGACAGCCTGAAGTCTTGAGCTCATGGACATCACCGGATGCCGGGTTTCCTCCTTTGCTGGCAATGGCAGCCTGAAGTCTTGAACTCATGGACATCACCAGATGCTGGGTTTCCTCCTTTGCTGGCAATGACAGCCTGAAGTCTTGAGCTCATGGACATCACCAGATGCTGGGCTTCCTCCTTTGCTGGCAATGACAGCCTGAAGTCTTGAGCTCATGGACATCACCAGATGCTGGGTTTCCTCCTTTGCTGACAATGACAGCCTGAAGTCTTGCGCTCATGGACATCACCAGATGCTGGGTTTCCTCCTTTGCTGGCAATGACAGCCTGAAGTCTTGAGCTCATGGACATCACCAGATGCTGGGTTTCCCCCTTTGCTGGCAATGACAGCCTGAAGTCTTGAACTCATGGACATCACCAGATGCTGGGTTTCCTCCTTTGCTGGCAGTGACTGCCTGAAGTCCTGAGCTCATGGACATCACCAGATGCTGGGTTTCCCCCTTTGCTGGCAATGACAGCCTGAAGTCTTGAGCTCATGGACATCAACAGATGCTGGGTTTCCTCCTTTGCTGGCAGTGACTGCCTGAAGTCCTGAGCTCATGGACATCACCAGATGCTGGGTTTCCCCCTTTGCTGGCAATGACAGCCTGAAGTCTTTAGCTCATGGACATCACCAGATGCTGGGTTTCCTCCTTTGCTGGCAATGACAGCTTGATGTCCTGAACTCATGGACATCACCAGATGCTGGGTTTCCTCCTTTGCTGGCAATGACAGCCTGAAGTCTTGAGCTCATGGACATCACCAGATGCTGGGTTTCCCCCTTTGCTGGCAATGACAGCCTGAAGTCTTGAACTCATGGACATCACCAGATGCTGGGTTTCCTCCTTTGCTGGCAGTGACTGCCTGAAGTCCTGAGCTCATGGACATCACCAGATGCTGGGTTTCCCCCTTTGCTGGCAATGACAGCCTGAAGTCTTGAGCTCATGGACATCAACAGATGCTGGGTTTCCTCCTTTGCTGGCAGTGACTGCCTGAAGTCCTGAGCTCATGGACATCACCAGATGCTGGGTTTCCTCCTTTGCTGGCAATGACAGCTTGATGTCCTGAACTCATGGACATCACCAGATGCCGGGTTTCCACTCTCTGCTGGCAGTGACAGCCTGAAGTCTTGGGCCCATGGACATCACCAGATGCCGGGTTTCCTCCTCTGCTGGCAATGACAGCCTGAAGTCTTGGGCCCATGGACATCACCAGATGCCGGGTGTCCTCCTTTGTTGGCAATGACAGCCTGAAGTCTTGGGCCCATGGACATCACCAGATGCCGGGTTTCCTCCTCTGCTGGCAATGACAGCCTGAAGTCTTGAGCTCATGGACATCACCAGATGCTGAAAGTCTGACCTGCACCTGCATCTGAGCAGTATCATTGTAATGTGCAGAACCAGAATTCACAGAACCAAAATTAGAAAAAAGTTGTCTCTGTCCAAATATTTAAGGACCTAACCATGTAAACAGACTTGTGCAGAGGGGGAGGAGGGAGCGGACCTTTTTCCTGACCGGTGAGGTGACCACATGAGTCACAGTAAAATATCTCAGCATTTTCTGCTTAGTGAGTCAAAACTTTTACAAGCTGGAGTCACTCTGGTCAAGGTTTATCACTTAAAGCTAATCCTAGTCTTGTAGAACCAGGACTTTGTGTGTGTGCGTAGGGGGGGGGGGGGGGGGAGCCACTAAGGTATCTGACCCTGCTGAAGTTTGGGTGGGAGACTCCTGTCTCTGAGCTCCTCTAGGGGGAGGAGCATAGTTAGCACTAGAGGGTCACTGCAAGGTCAGGCAGACAGTCAGCATTGTCTCTCTCTTCTGTCTCTGAGCTCCTCTAGGGGGAGGAGCATAGTTAGCACTAGAGGGTCACTGCAAGGTCAGGCAGACAGTCAGCATTGTCTCTCTCTTCTGTCTCTGAGCTCCTCTAGGGGGAGGAGCATAGTTAGCACTATAGGGTCACTGCAAGGTCAGGCAGACAGTCAGCATTGTCTCTCTCTTCTGTCTCGGAGCTCCTCTAGGGGGAGGAGCATAGTTAGCACTAGAGGGTCACTGCAAGGTCAGGCAGACAGTCAGCATTGTCTCTCTCTTCTGTCTCTGAGCTCCTCTAGGGGGAGGAGCATAGTTAGCACTTGACAAAGGCCTAGTGCCGAAACGTTTTGTGCTTTTTGCTGCTATGGAATACAATTTTCTGCTATAACTGCACTAATCCAGGTTGAGACTCAGTCTTCCTTTCTCTGCTGGTCTGATGTATCTGCACCTTAATGGATCCAGGTGCTGACTGTTTCCTCGCACTGTACCCTGCCGGCTCCGCCCCCTGCTCTGCACAGACTACAGAGTGATAGTTAGTGGCTACATCACTGTATTAGTGTAACATGGTGAGTGTGACAGCGCTCTCTGTATCCTCGCACTGTACCCTGCCGGCTCCGCCCCTTGCTGTGCACAGACTACAGAGTGATAGTTAGTGGCTACATCACTGTATTAGTGTAACATGGTGAGTGTGACAGCGCTCTCTGTATCCTCGCACTGTACCCTGCCGGCTCCGCCCCCTGCTCTGCACAGACTACAGAGTGATAGTTAGTGGCTACATCACTGTATTAGTGTAACATGGTGAGTGTGACAGCTCTCTGTATCCTCGCACTGTACCCTGCCGGCTCCGCCTCCTGCTGTGCACAGACTACAGAGTGATAGTGGCTACATCACTGTATTAGTGTAACATAGTGAGTGTGACAGTGCTCTCTGTATCCTCGCACTGTACCCTGCCGGCTCCGCCCCCTGCTGTGCACAGACTACAGAGTGATAGTTAGTGGCTACATCACTGTATTAGTGTAACATGGTGAGTGTGACAGTGCTCTGTATCCCAGCACTGTACCCTGCCGGCTCCTCCCCCTGCTGTGCACGGACTACAGAGTGATAGTTAGTGGCTACATCACTGTATTAGTGTAACATGGTGAGTGTGACAGCTCTCTGTATCCCAGCACTGTACCCAGCCGGCTCCGCCCCCTGCTGTGCACAGACTACAGAGTGATAGTGGCTACATCACTGTATTAGTGTAACATGGTGAGTGTGACAGTGCTCTCTGTATCCTCGCACTGTACCCTGCCGGCTCCGCCCCCTGCTGTGCACAGACTACAGAGTGATAGTTAGTGGCTACATCACTGTATTAGTGTAACATGGTGAGTGTGACAGTGCTCTCTGTATCCTCGCACTGTACCCTGCCGGCTCCGCCCCCTGCTGTGCACAGACTACAGAGTGATAGTTAGTGGCTACATCACTGTATTAGTGTAACATGGTGAGTGTGACAGTGCTCTCTGTATCCTCGCACTGTACCCTGCCGGCTCCGCCCCCTGCTGTGCACAGACTACAGAGTGATAGTTAGTGGCTACATCACTGTATTAGTGTAACATGGTGAGTGTGACAGCTCTCTGTATCCTCCCACTGTACCCTGCCGGCTCCGCCCCCTGCTGTGCACAGACTACAGAGTGATAGTTAGTGGCTACATCACTGTATTAGTGTAACATGGTGAGTGTGACAGTGCTCTCTGTATCCTCGCACTGTACCCTGCTGGCTCCGCCCCCTGCTGTGCACAGACTACAGAGTGATAGTGGCTACATCACTGTATTAGTGTAACATGGTGAGTGTGACAGTGCTCTCTGTATCCTCGCACTGTACCCTGCCGGCTCCGCCCCCTGCTGTGCACGGACTACAGAGTGATAGTTAGTGGCTACATCACTGTATTAGTGTAACATGGTGAGTGTGACAGCGCTCTCTGTATCCTCGCACTGTACCCTGCCGGCTCCTCCCCCTGCTGTGCACAGACTACAGAGTGATAGTTAGTGGCTACATCACTGTATTAGTGTAACATAGTGAGTGTGACAGCGCTCTCTGTATCCTCGCACTGTACCCTGCCGGCTCCGCCCCCTGCTGTGCACAGACTACAGAGTGATAGTGGCTACATTACTGTATTAGTGTAACATGGTGAGTGTGACAGTGCTCTCTGTATCCTCGCACTGTACCCTGCCGGCTCCGCCCCCTGCTGTGCACAGACTACAGAGTGATAGTTAGTGGCTACATCACTGTATTAGTGTAACATGGTGAGTGTGACAGCGCTCTCTGTATCCTCGCACTGTACCCTGCCGGCTCCGCCCCCTGCTGTGCACAGACTACAGAGTGATAGTGGCTACATCACTGTATTAGTGTAACATGGTGAGTGTGACAGCGCTCTCTGTATCCTCGCACTGTACCCTGCCGGCTCTGCCCCCTGCTGTGCACAGACTACAGAGTGATAGTTAGTGGCTACATCACTGTATTAGTGTAACATAGTGAGTGTGACAGTGCTCTCTGTATCCTCGCACTGTACCCTGCCGGCTCCGCCCCCTGCTGTGCACAGACTACAGAGTGATAGTTAGTGGCTACATCACTGTATTAGTGTAACATGGTGAGTGTGACAGCGCTCTCTGTATCCTCGCACTGTACCCTGCCGGCTCCGCCCCCTGCTGTGCACAGACTACAGAGTGATAGTTAGTGGCTACATCACTGTATTAGTGTAACATGGTGAGTGTGACAGTGCTCTCTGTATCCTCGCACTGTACCCTGCCGGCTCCGCCCCCTGCTGTGCACAGACTACAGAGTGATAGTGGCTACATCACTGTATTAGTGTAACATGGTGAGTGTGACAGTGCTCTCTGTATCCTCGCACTGTACCCTGCCAGCTCCGCCCCCTGCTGTGCACAGACTACAGAGTGATAGTGGCTACATCACTGTATTAGTGTAACATGGTGAGTGTGACAGTGCTCTCTGTATCCTCGCACTGTACCCTGCCGGCTCCGCCCCCTGCTGTGCACAGACAACAGAGTGATAGTTAGTGGCTACATCACTGTATTAGTGTAACATGGTGAGTGTGACAGCGCTCTCTGTATCCTCGCACTGTACCCTGCCGGCTCCGCCCCCTGCTGTGCACAGACTACAGAGTGATAGTTAGTGGCTACATCACTGTATTAGTGTAACATGGTGAGTGTGACAGCGCTCTCTGTATCCTCGCACTGTGTCCTGCTGGCTCCGCCCCCTGCTGTGCACAGACTACAGAGTGATAGTTAGTGGCTACATCACTGTATTAGTGTAACATGGTGAGTGTGACAGTGCTCTCTGTATCCTCGCACTGTACCCTGCCGGCTCCGCCCCCTGCTGTGCACAGATTACAGAGTGATGGTGGCTACATCACTATTAGTGTGACACTGCCCCTTTTGGTGATATGTGACTGTCCCCTCCTGTGACATGTTGAACTGACAGCTCTCTGTTTCCTCCCACAGAGTCCAGCTTCCATCCTGTTTCGCATCGGCCATATGAGCACCGTGGACCTGACTGATGATAACCAGGAAGTGGTGAGTGACAAAGTGACACACGTGTCCCCCGTGACAGCAGAAGTGTGATCAGTAAGATAGGCGACAAGTTAAGGGGGTCACTGGTTGATTTTTATGCATCAATGTTGATTCGATCATTTGGTTTAATCTGCCAGCAATCGATGCATCAAACACTTTGACCGATTATTGGGAGGTGGAAGATTTTGCTTGATTGGTGGTTGGTCGAGAGCACATTGCTAGTGGAGCTATACTCACCTGTCCTTCCTGCGCTCCTCCCTCTCATCTCTCTGAAAGAGTTAAATATCAGGTATGTAAGTGGCTGGCTCAGTCCTGACTCAGACAGGAAGTGACTGTAATTATGTGTGACCCTCACTGATAAGAAATTCCCCTTTTTATCTTTCTTGCTCTCAGAAGCCATTTTATGCTAGGAAGGTGTTTTATAGTTGGAATTTCTTATCAGTGAGGGTCACACTGTAGTCACTTCCTGTCTGAGTCAGGACTGAGTCAGCCACTTACATACCTGATCTTTAACTCTTTCAGGCAGAGAAAAAAAAAAAGGAACACAGCCTAGTTATTTGTGTGCTTGGCACTGTACATACACATGTCTATCTCATCATGTCACATGTCACTTCGAGTATCCTTTAAATCCACCGAACAGTGGCCAGTTGCCATGACTGCAATGCTGTATCATTCTGCTTTTCTAGAAAATCCCAGCCACTGGCAGGTCAGTCTGTATTCCAAAAATATTTCTGTAGCTGCAACGTGTGAAATGTCAATTTTTTTTTTAATGCAAGTAGATTTATACTGCTAAAGTTTGATCCCTAATTTAATTAACGTGTCTCCCAGTCTCTGCTGCTTCCTGGCCCCGCCTCTCACACTGATATACACCTCCCACTGCTGCCTGGCCACGCCTCTGACACGAATATACACCGCCCACAGCTGCCTGGCCCACCACCCACTGCTGCCTGGCCCCACCTCTGACACTGATACACCACCCACTGCTGCCTGGCCCCACCTCTCACATGGATATACACCGCCCATTGCTTCTTGGCCCCCCCCTCTGACACTAATGTACACCTTCCACTGCTGCCTGGCCCCACCTCTGACACTGATATACACCGCCCATTGCTGCCTGGCCCCTCCTCTGACACAACTATACACTGGCCACTGCTGCCTGGCCCCACCTCTGACACTGATACACTGCCCATTGCTGCCTGGCCCCGCCTCTGACACGAATATACACCGGCCACTGCTGCCTGGCCCCACCTCTGACACGGATATACACCGGCCATTGCTGCCTGGCCCCTCCTCTGACACGGATATACACCCGCCACTGCTGCCTGGCCACGCCTTTGACACTGATATACACCGCCCATTGCTGCCTGGCCCCTCATCTGACACGTATATACACCGGCCATTGCTGCCTGGCCCCTCCTCTAACACGGATATACACCGCCCATTGCTGCCTGGCCCCTCCTCTGACACGAATATACACCGGCCACTGCTGCCTGGCCCAGGCTCTGACACGGACATACATCGGCCACTGCTACCTGGCCCCGCCTCTGCTACCTGGCCCCGCCTCTGACACTGATATAGACCACCTGCTGCTTGGCTGCACACACAGTCCCTACTTGTTCAGTGATGTTCAGTCATTGGTCCGTACATTACATCTGGCCTCTGACACTGATATACACCACTTGCTGCCTGGCCCCGCCTCTGACACTGATATACACCACCTGCTGCTCCCTGAAGCAGATGCAGGGCCTGGTTGTTGGCTGCACACACAGTCCCTGCTTGTTCAGTGATGTTCAGTCATTGGTCCGTACATTACATCTGGCCTCTGACACTGATATACACCACTTGCTGCCTGGCCCCGCCTCTGACACTGATATACACCACTTGCTGCCTGGCCCCGCCTCTGACACTGATATACACCACCTGCTGCTCCCTGAAGCAGATGCAGGGCCTGGCTGTTGGCTGCACACACAGTCCCCTTGTTCAGTGATGTTCAGTCATTGGTCCGTACATTACATCTGGCCTCTGACACTGATATACACCACTTGCTGCCTGGCCCCGCCTCTGACACTGATATACACCGCCCACTGCTGCCTGGCCTTGCCTCTGACACTGATATACACCACCTGCTGCTCCCTGAAGCAGATGCAGGGCCTGGCTGCACACACAGTCCCTGCTTGTTCAGTGATGTTCAGTCATTGGTCCGTACATTACATCTGGCCTCTGACACTGATATACACCACTTGCTGCCTGGCCCCGCCTCTGACACTGATATACACCACCTGCTGCTCCCTGAAGCAGATGCAGGGCCTGGTTGTTGGCTGCACACACAGTCCCTGCTCATTCAGTGATGATCAGTCACTGGTCTGTACATTACATCTGGCCGGTGTTGCAGTGCTTTAGGAACCAATCACCACATTCCATGTTTGTGTGACCCATCTAGGGAAATGCTCTATAATCTGTTGATTCCATTGTAATTCTCTGTGTGGTTTTGTTGCAGGAAACGGAGCTGACATCTCCGGTGATGAAAGAAATTCCTCACAATGAGAATCTGCTGTCGCTTAAATATGAGGTACGACTCCCGCCTTCCCCACATTCGCTGATGCTCTGTCCCGGGGTGCAGCGGTAACCATAGCGACTGCAGAGGGGCCCGGGAGCAGAGGGGGCCCGATTCTCCCTAACCTTCTCATTGGCCCTTTTATGTATCTGTGTCCCTTCATCAGACGCCTGCCCCTTTCACCACCGAACGCTTGTACCGTAATCTAGCAGCGTAACCTCCAGATGCAGAGACCTCAGGGGAGTGTGCTGAGCGAGTTTGTCATAGCTCCTCCCCTGCAGGAAGTGACCTCACAAGACCCTGCAGAAAGTGACCTCACAGGGCACAAGACGCAGCAGGAAACGATCTCACAGGTCACAAGACTCTGCAGGCAGTGACCTCACAGGTCACAAGACGCAGGAGGAAGTGACCTCACAGGTCACAAGACGCAGCAGGCAGTGACCTCACAGGTCACAAGACGCAGGAGGAAGTGACCTCACAGCTCACAAGGCACAGCAGGAAATGACCTCACAGGTCACAAGACTCTGCAGGCAGTGACCTCACAGGTCACAAGACGCAGCAGGAAATGACCTCACAGGTCACAAGACGCAGGAGGAAGTGACCTCACAGGTCACAAGACGCAGCAGGCAGTGCCCTCACAGGTGTGTTTGGGAGATGTACTTTCTGAGCACAGCTTTCCTGCAGACTCTGATGATAAGTGCATGAATTTCCCCACTTCCCGTATGCTCTGTAAGTTATAAGGGGCTGTATGTGGACATTATAACTGATATCCATATAGGACATGGAGTGGTGGAGTCCTTGCATAACTTTCAGGTTACCAGCCTGATTGGGGGGGGGGGGGGGGCTCTCCAAAATCTTGACAATGGAAAGTGCTGTTTCCCTGAATATTGTCAGGATTCTGTGCCTTGTAATGCTTCCGCAATGAGTATGCAGAACAGGTGTGCCATTGGCTGCATGCTTATTACAGTGCTGCAAGTCCATGGGCTACATGCTTATTGCAGGGCATTTGACTGCATTGGCTGCATGCTTGTTATAGGGCTGCAACTGCATTGTCTGTGTTCTGTGACTGCATTAGCTGCATGCTTGTTATAGGGATGTGACTGCATTGCCTGCGTGCTGCGGCTGCATTGCCTGCGTGCTGCGACTGCATTGCCTGCGTGCTGCGACTGCATTGGCTGCGTGCTGCGACTGCATTGGCTGCGTGCTGCGGCTGCATTGGCTGCGTGCTGCGGCTGCATTGCCTGCGTGCTGCGGCTGCATTGCCTGCGTGCTGCGGCTGCATTGCCTGCGTGCTGCGGCTGCATTGCCTGCGTGCTGCGACTGCATTGGCTGCGTGCTGCGGCTGCATTGCCTGCGTGCTGCGGCTGCATTCCCTGCATGTTTGTTATAGGGATGCGACTGCATTGGTCACATGCTGCGACTGCATTGCCTGCGTGCTGCGACTGCATTGCCTGCGTGCTGCGACTGCATTGGCTGCGTGCTGCGGCTGCATTGGCTGCGTGCTGCGGCTGCATTGGCTGCGTGCTGCGGCTGCATGTGCTGCGGCTGCATTGCCTGCATGTTTGTTATAGGGATGCGACTGCATTGGTCACATGCTGCGACTGCATTGGCTGCGTGCTGCGACTGCATTGGCTGCGTGCTGCGACTGCATTGGCTGCGTGCTGCGGCTGCATTGGCTGCGTGCTGCGGCTGCATTGGCTGCGTGCTGCGGCTGTATTGGCTGCGTGCTGCGACTGCATTGGCTGCGTGCTGCGACTGCATTGGCTGCGTGCTGCGGCTGCATTGCCTGCATGTTTGTTATAGGGATGCGACTGCATTGGTCACATGCTGCGACTGCATTGCCTGCGTGCTGCGACTGCATTGCCTGCGTGCTGCGACTGCATTGCCTGCGTGCTGCGACTGCATTGCCTGCGTGCTGCGACTGCATTGCCTGCGTGCTGCGACTGCATTGGCTGCGTGCTGCGACTGCATTGGCTGCGTGCTGCGACTGCATTGGCTGCGCGCTGCGACTGCATTGGCTGCGCGCTGCGACTGCATGGACTGCGGCTGCATTGCCTGCATGTTTGTTATAGGGATGCGACTGCATTGGTCACATGCTGCGACTGCATTGGCTGCGTGCTGCGTCTGCATTGGCTGCGTGCTGCGGCTGCATTGGCTGCGTGCTGCGGCTGCATTGGCTGCGTGCTGCGGCTGCATTGGCTGCGTGCTGCGACTGCATTGGCTGCGTGCTGCGGCTGCATTGCCTGCATGTTTGTTATAGGGATGCGACTGCATTGGTCACATGCTGCGACTGCATTGCCTGCGTGCTGCGACTGCATTGCCTGCGCGCTGCGGCTGCATTGGCTGCGTGCTGCGAGTGCATTGGCTGCGTGCTGCGACTGCATTGGCTGCGTGCTGCGACTGCATGGGCTGCGGCCGTATTGCCTGCATGTTTGTTATAGGGATGCGACTGCATTGGTCACATGCTGCGACTGCATTGCCTGCGTGCTGCGACTGCATTGCCTGCGTGCTGCGACTGCATTGCCTGCGTGCTGCGGCTGCATTGCCTGCGTGCTGCGGCTGCATTGGCTGCGTGCTGCGACTGCATTGGCTGCGTGCTGCGACTGCATTGGCTGCGTGCTGCGACTGCATGGGCTGCGGCTGTATTGCCTGCATGTTTGTTATAGGGATGCGACTGCATTGGTCACATGCTGCGACTGCATTGCCTGCGTGCTGCGACTGCATTGCCTGCGTGCTGCGACTGCATTGCCTGCGTGCTGCGACTGCATTGCCTGCGTGCTGCGACTGCATTGCCTGCGTGCTGCGACTGCATTGCCTGCGTGCTGCGACTGCATTGCCTGCGTGCTGCGACTGCATTGCCTGCGTGCTGCGACTGCATTGGCTGCGTGCTGCGACTGCATTGCCTGCATGTTTGTTATAGGGATGCGACTGCATTGGTCACATGCTGCGACTGCATTGCCTGCGTGCTGCGACTGCATTGCCTGCGTGCTGCGACTGCATTGCCTGCGTGCTGCGACTGCATTGCCTGCGTGCTGCGACTGCATTGCCTGCGTGCTGCGACTGCATTGCCTGCGTGCTGCGACTGCATTGCCTGCGTGCTGCGACTGCATTGCCTGCGTGCTGCGACTGCATTGGCTGCGTGCTGCGACTGCATTGGCTGCGTGCTGCGACTGCATTGGCTGCGTGCATTGGCTGCGTGCTGCGACTGCATTGCCTGCGTGCATTGCCTGCGTGCTGCGACTGCATTGCCTGCGTGCTGCGACTGCATTGCCTGCGTGCTGCGACTGCATTGCCTGCGTGCTGCGACTGCATTGCCTGCGTGCTGCGACTGCATTGCCTGCGTGCTGCGACTGCATTGCCTGCGTGCTGCGACTGCATTGGCTGCGTGCTTTGGCTGCGTGCTGCGACTGCGTGCTGCGACTGCATTAGCTGCATGCTTGTTATAGGGATGTGACTGCATTGCCTGCGTGCTGCGACTGCATTGCCTGCGTGCTGCGACTGCATTGCCTGCGTGCTGCGACTGCATTGCCTGCGTGCTGCGACTGCATTGCCTGCGTGCTGCGACTGCATTGCCTGCGTGCTGCGACTGCATTGCCTGCGTGCTGCGACTGCATTGCCTGCGTGCTGCGACTGCATTGGCTGCGTGCTGCGACTGCATTGGCTGCGTGCTGCGACTGCATTGGCTGCGTGCTGCGACTGCATTGGCTGCGTGCATTGGCTGCGTGCTGCGACTGCATTGCCTGCGTGCATTGCCTGCGTGCTGCGACTGCATTGCCTGCGTGCTGC
Organism: Hyperolius riggenbachi; assembly: GCF_040937935.1. NCBI lineage: Eukaryota > Metazoa > Chordata > Amphibia > Anura > Hyperoliidae > Hyperolius > Hyperolius riggenbachi. The sequence continues at coordinate 1,245,836 of NC_090652.1, read as the reverse complement.
GACTGCATTGCCTGCGTGCTGCGACTGCATTGCCTGCGTGCTGCGACTGCATTGGCTGCGTGCTTTGGCTGCGACTGCGTGCTGCGACTGCATTGCCTGCGTGCTGCGACTGCATTAGCTGCATGCTTGTTATAGGGATGTGACTGCATTGCCTGCGTGCTGCGACTGCATTGCCTGCGTGCTGCGACTGCATTGCCTGCGTGCTGCGACTGCATTGCCTGCGTGCTGCGACTGCATTGCCTGCGTGCTGCGACTGCATTGCCTGCGTGCTGCGACTGCATTGCCTGCGTGCTGCGACTGCATTGCCTGCGTGCTGCGACTGCATTGCCTGCGTGCTGCGACTGCATTGCCTGCGTGCTGCGACTGCATTGCCTGCGTGCTGCGACTGCATTGCCTGCGTGCTGCGACTGCATTGACTGCGTGCTGCGACTGCATTGGCTGCGTGCTTTGGCTGCGTGCTGCGACTGCGTGCTGCGACTGCATTGCCTGCGTGCTGCGACTGCATTAGCTGCATGCTTGTTATAGGGATGTGACTGCATTGGCTGCGTGCTGCGACTTTTGGTTCCATGCTACGTCTGCATTGGCCGCATGCTGCAACTGAAAATGTGTAACATACGCATGAAAAAACACACCAAAATTAGACCTAAATTAGACCTAAAAAGCGCAAATGCAGGGAAAAATGCAGAAACGCGTATGGCAGAACATTGATGCTTTTCCATGGACACGTGTGACCCCAGCCTGAGGCCCGATATCTGGGAATCGGGAGTAGCGCTCTCTCCCCTCTCCATCCCTCTCTCTTCCCCTCCTCTCTCTCCCCTATCTCTCCTTCTCCCCCCCCCTCTCCCCCTCTCCCCCCCCCCCCCCCCCCCACTCTCTCTGATTGCTGTTATGGTTGTATTTGGCTGACATCTGTCATTTGCTTTCTTGCAGAGTCTGGATTATGACAACAGTGAGAACCAGCTGTTTATGGAGGAGGAGCGCAGGATAAACCATGCGGTGAGTTCACACGCCGGGAGCCAGGCTGATGCTGTGATACGGACACGCCTCCCAGGCCAGGGATGCTGTATAGATCATGCAGGAGAGACTCCGCCCCCGCCTCTCTGCACCTCTGCAGGGCTGTGTGTGTCGGTATACATTAGGCTTTGCCTGGGCAAGTCACTGGCGCTTTATTACATCTACATTTTATTTTCAATAAAGGACATATTTTTCCTTTTAGTTTTACATTTAAACCCCATATATCGCACACTCCCCATTAGCCACCAATTTTATTTTATTTTTATTTTTTAGGTAACAGTGATATACCCTCTTTTACATAATATGTATGTAACGAGGGTATATTACTGTTGCTTTATAAATGATGGGCCTGTAATTAGGGATGGATGCAAGACTGAAAAAAATGCACCTTTATTTCCAAATAAAATATTGGCGCCAAACATTGTTCTAAGGAAAATTTGTAAATGTTGCAATAACCAGGACAAATAAAATGTGTGGGTTTTAATAATGGTAGGATGTATTCTTTTAAAACTATAATGGCCAAAAACTCATTCTTTGCAAAAAGTACCCCCCAAAGAAAGCCTAATTGGTGGCAAAAAAACCAAGATATAGATCAGGGGTCTCAAACTCAATTTACCTGGGGGCCGCAGGAGGCAAAGTCAGGATGAGGCTGGGCCGCATAAGGGATTTCACAATCGTGGCGCATAGCCGCCTCTGCCCGCCCCTCTCACTCTTCCTTCACAGAGAGGGGCGGGGAGAGGCGGCGATCCGTGCAGCGATTGACGTCAGGAGGGGCTGAAAGCTCTGCCCCTTCCAGGAAATGCCAGCAGATGGCCCCCCGGGCGATTTGGGGGCTCTACAGCCCTCGTTTAGCGGCGGGGATGCAGCGGATTACTTGGGAGCACTGAAGCGATCTATAAGGAAGCTTTTGCCGGCAAGGGCCGCAAATGGCCCGCGGGCCGCAAGTTTGAGACCCCTGAAAGATTGTTCCGTTGTGATAAGTAGTAATAAAGTTATAAGCGAATGAATGGAAGGAGCGCTGACAGCTGAAAATTGCTCTGGTTTTCAAGGGGAAAAACCCTTCGAAGGGAAGTGGTTAAAGTGAACCCGAGGTGAAAATAAACTGATGAGATAAACAATTATATTCCTCCTCCTACTCCTAAAAATGACTTTTGAAGACATCCCAGGATTTTATTTTATATTTAAACATTTAGAAAGTAGATTGAATGTTTTGTTGTCTCTGCTCAGTTGCAGTCTATTAAGTGTCCCTAAATGAAAATACATGAACTATATTGACCCTTTTCTCTCTCCCTCCGCTCTCAGAAATATGTAGAAAAATGTATTCTGCCAGGAAAACTTTTATGGCTGTAAATTTCTTATCAGTGATGTTACTATATTCCTGACAAGGTACCGACAAGACAGAAGCTGTCACTTCTATGCCTGGAAATTAACTCTTTCAGGCTGCAAAATAAAACACGTAAAACGGCCTGGTTATTATATGTTTAGTAGTGTACATACACATGTTTATCTCATAATGTCACATGTCGCCTCGGGTACACTTTAAGACTGAATGGTGGGCCTGTACATGATACGATCTCTATTGGTGAAAATGATGGATTTTGCTATGTAAATCTGGTATTTTGTTGCCACCACTGCTAGATTGAAATAAGGTGTAGAGACCTCAGACCAGCTACTCCTAAAAGGAAGGAAACTGTTGTTTGTATCCTAACTAGCCAAATAAACCATTTATAAAGATAAGATGCCCGTGTGATGTGTACCCCCCGGCCTCAGAATAACATGTTTCCTGCGGCCTCCTGTCAGCGCGGTCCGCCATCTGTAGCATTGTGCAAGTCCTGCGCCGTGTGTTGTGCAATAGTCTCTGCTGAGGGAGAGATTCTCGTTTTTTTTCAGTGTTAATCATAGAGGGGGAAATTCTGTTCTGGGAAACTTGTGTATTGTGTAACCGACATCTGCCTGTATGATGTGTAATAATGTATGACCTCCATGTTCACCCCCTCCCCCCCAGCAGGCTTTCCGCACAGTGATGTCACCTGCCTGTGTATGATGTCATCTGCCTGTATGATGTGTAATAATGTATGACCTCCATGTTCACCCCCTCCCCCCCGGCAGGCTTTCCGCACAGTGATGTCACCTGCCTGTATGATGTGTAATAATGTGTGACCTCCATGTTCACCCCCTCCCCCCCAGCAGGCTTTCCGCACAGTGATGTCACCTGCCTGTATGATGTGTAATAATGTATGACCTCTGTGACCCCCCCCCCCCCCCCCCCCCGGCAGGCTTTCCGCACAGTGATGTCACCTGCCTGTATGATGTGTAATAATGTATGACCTCCGTGACCCCCCCCCCCCCCCGGCAGGCTTTCTGCACAGTGATGTCACCTGCCTGTATGATGTGCAATAATGTATGACCTCTGTAACCCCCTCCCCCCCCCGGCAGGCTTTCCGCACAGTGATGTCACCTGCCTGTATGATGTGTAATAATGTATGACCTCTGTAACCCCCTCCCCCCCCCCCCCGGCAGGCTTTCCGCACAGTGATGTCATCTGCCTGTATGATGTGTAATGTATGACCACTGTGACCCCCCCTCCCCCCGGCAGGCTTTCCGCACAGTGGAGGTGACACACTGGATCATCTGCATGATGTCACCTGACTGTATGATGTGTAATAATGTATGACCTCCATGTTCCCCGCCCCCCCCCCCGCCCCCCGCTGGGCTTTCCGTACGGTGATGTCACCTGCCTGTATATGATGTCATCTGCCTGTATGATGTGTAATAATGTATGACCTCCATGTTCACCCCCTCCCCCCCGGCAGGCTTTCCGCACAGTGATGTCACCTGCCTGTATGATGTGTAATAATGTATGACCTCTGTATCCCCCCCCCGGCAGGCTTTCCGCACAGTGATGTGTATATGATGTGTAATAATGTATGACCTCTGTGACCCCCACCCCGGCAGGCTTTCCGCACAGTGATGTGTATATGATGTGTAATAATGTATGACCTCTGTGACCCCCACCCCGGCAGGCTTTCCGCACAGTGATGTGTATATGATGTGTATTAATGTATGACCTCTGTGACCCCCACCCCGGCAGGCTTTCCGCACAGTGATGTGTATATGATGTGTAATAATGTATGACCTCTGTGACCCCCCCCCCCCGGCAGGCTTTCCGCACAGTGATGTGTATATGATGTGTAATAATGTATGACCTCTGTGACCCCCCCCCCCCCGGCAGGCTTTCCGCACAGTGATGTGTATATGATGTGTAATAATGTATGACCTCTGTGACCCCCACCCCGGCAGGCTTTCCGCACAGTGATGTGTATATGATGTGTAATAATGTATGACCTCTGTGACCCCCCCCCCCCCCCCGGCAGGCTTTCCGCACAGTGATGTGTATATGATGTGTAATAATGTATGACCTCTGTGACCCCCCCCCCCGGCAGGCTTTCCGCACAGTGATGTGTATATGATGTGTAATAATGTATGACCTCTGTGACCCCCACCCCGGCAGGCTTTCCGCACAGTGATGTGTATATGATGTGTAATAATGTATGACCTCTGTGACCCCCCCCCCCCCGGCAGGCTTTCCGCACAGTGATGTGTATATGATGTGTAATAATGTATGACCTCTGTGACCCCCCCCCCCCCCCGGCAGGCTTTCCGCACAGTGATGTGTATATGATGTGTAATAATGTATGACCTCTGTGACCCCCCCCCCCCCGGCAGGCTTTCCGCACAGTGATGTGTATATGATGTGTAATAATGTATGACCTCTGTGACCCCCCCCCCCCGGCAGGCTTTCCGCACAGTGATGTGTATATGATGTGTAATAATGTATGACCTCTGTGACCCCCCCCCCCGGCAGGCTTTCCGCACAGTGGAGGTGACACACTGGATCATCTGCATGATGTCACCTGACTGTATGATGTGTAATAATGTGTGACCTCCATGTCCCCCTCCCCCCTCCCCCCTGGCAGGATTTCCATACGGTGATGTCACCTGCCTGTGTATGATGTCATCTGCCTGTATGATGTGTAATAATGTATGACCTCTGTGACCCCCCCTCCCCCCCGGCAGGATTTCCGTACGGTGATGTCACCTGCCTGTGTATGATGTCATCTGCCTGTATGATGTGTAATAATGTATGACCTCTGTGACCCCCCCCCCCCCCTGGCAGGATTTCCATACGGTGATGTCACCTGCCTGTGTATGATGTCATCTGCCTGTATGATGTGTAATAATGTATGACCTCTGTGACCCCCCCTCCCCCCCGGCAGGATTTCCGTACGGTGATGTCACCTGCCTGTGTATGATGTCATCTGCCTGTATGATGTGTAATAATGTATGACCTCCGTGTCCCCCCTCCCCCCCGGCAGGCTTTCCGTACGGTGGAAGTGACGCGGTGGATCATCTGTGGGATGATCGGGATTCTCACCGGCCTCATCGCCTGCTTCATAGACATCATGGTGGAGCAGTTAGCTGACGTTAAATATCACATCGTAAAGACCAGTATCCTTTCCTGCAGATGTAATGGCAACAAGACGCAAAGTGTACAGCCATGTAACCATAGCAACGGGACGCAAAGAGTACATCCACATTACCATAGCAACAAGACGCTAAAGCGGACAGCCATGTAACCATATCAACGGGACGCAAAATGTACAGCCACATTACCATAGCAACAAGACGCAAAGTGTACAGCCATGTAACCATAGCAACGAGACAGTGTTTACAGCCACATTACCATAGCAACAAGACGCTACGTTTGCAGCCACATTACCATAGCAACGAGATGCTAAGTGTACAGCCACATTACCTTAGCAACGAGATGCTAAGCGTAACCATAGCAACCTGACGCTGTGTTTAAAGCCACCTTACCATAGCAACAAAACGCAGTGTACAGCCATGTAACCATAGCAACGAGATGCAAAGTGTACATCCACATTACCATAGCAACAAGACGCAAAGTGAACAGCCATGTAACCATAGCAACGAGACAGTGTTTACAGCCACATTACCATAGCAACGAGATGCTAAGTGTACAGCCACATTACCATAGCAACGAGATGCTAAGTGTACAGCCACATTACCATAACAACGAGATGCTAAGTGTACAGCCACATTACCGTAGCAACGATCATTCTTCATGTGTTGCCCTTTAAATGGTAGGATGTATTAGATGAGGGTTGTATTTAGCAGAAGTTTTCCTCCGACTTAAAGGGCAACTGAACTGAGTAAAATGTATTAAAATAAACACATGAGGTAACTTCAAATGAACATTACATAGTTACCTCGCCATCAGTTCCTCTCAGGAGCTCACCATTTTCATCTGACAATAATCCCTTCCAGTTCTGACAATAATTTGTCAGAACTGAAATATATCCGTTGCTGTCAGTTATATATCCGTTGCTGTCGGTTATATATCCGTTGCTGTCAGTTATAGCTGAGAGGGCAAAGGATGTGCCAGGTAATGTCCATGTTTCCCTATGGCTCAAGTGGGTGATGTTACAGTTTAACAGTATGTTGACAAGAAAGCTGTTATGGGGTAATGGCTATTTTCAAAATGGAGGACGGAGAATTCTATTGATCACAGAGGACAAACAGGATGCAGCAGAGGAGAAAGAGATTGAAGAGTAGACTACACAGGAGGCATGTATGAACTGTGTATGTTTAATTTGACTTTTATTTTCAGTTCAGTTCATGTTTTCTGTAAGGTAATTAGGCCTGACCGATTTTAGGAAAAAATTGAATTGAGCGATTTCTGTCCGAAGTTACGATTTTGATTCAGGATTTCCTTCAAATCAAGTATTGTTCCACAATAACACAGTAATCCTATTCCCTAATCCCTAACCCAACCTATACTGTAGCTAGCTAAGGCTAATAGCTGGTCTGTGCACAGCACACACACACACAGACACACACACAGACACATAGCAGCTGCAGCAGCCCTGCAGCACACACTCTGACTGTCACACAATGAAATCAAGCTAATTAACAATACAACAATAGTGTAGTGATAGTGAAGGGGTTAATCACTGAACAGCTTTAGGTGTATCACTGTATAGAGCACTGTATACAGCCCTTGCTAGGCCAGCAGCCCTGGAGCATGTCTCTCAGTGAGCATTTACAAGCTAGGACGATATATATCTCATCATGGCAGCCCTCCTTATTATACAGGGGGGGCTGGCCAGTGTTCCTTTCTGTGATTGGGTGCCAGGGTTTAGGCTGGGAGCCCTCTGATTGGCTCAATGAGGCCATCTCCTTAGTTACAGTATTCGGATCCGGATATCTGGGTATGCAACCAAATATCCGCAGATAGCTATCCGGATTTGTGCAGAAATCCGGAATCTGAATCGGATAGCTGAAAAAAGGTTGGGTATCCCGGAATCCGGATGAGCATACCGGTTACTAAAAATAGATCTAAAGTGTTGAGGGAAAAAAAAAATCTAACCTTGTGGTAATATATAGTATGTGTGGAGTTTCCCCATAGTGCTGGTATAGTGTAGGTGCGGAGTGTCCCCAAAGTGCTGGTATAGTGTAGGTGCGGAGTGTCCCCATAATCTCATGCTGGTAGATTGTATGTGTGTAGTATCTCCCGGTTACTTTCCTTATCCGCCTGCCTCAGATATCGATAAGTTCACAGAGAAGGGCGGTCTGTCGTTCTCATTGCTTCTCTGGGCCGCTTTGAATGGAATCATCGTTCTGGTCGGGTCTCTGCTGGTCGCCTTCATAGAGGTAAGTCCACTAGAATTTTCTGTAGGGGTCACAGCAGGTCCCAGGCCATGCACCAACAGATGTACAACTGACGGGCATTCCTGTGAGCCTGTTCACATAGTCTGTGCTGTAGGGCTTATGTACATGGATATCTCAACTGATTGCTATGACAGAAGTTCATGTCCCAGCTGTACGCGTGGACTGTCAGTGCTGCAGCATGAATGCGGCCAACCTGACGCTGCCATCCCTGCACTATTTCCCCCCCCCCCCTCCCACTATGGACTCACCCCCCTGATATAGGTAGGGAGGGGTGGAGTCACTGGTGAGTGGTGGAGCTGCCATCCCTGCCCTGTGACAGCACTCCTTATCCATACCCCCAGTACTCTGTATATTACGGTAGTAGACCCGCCCCCCTGATATAGAGAGGTAGGAGTGGAGTCACTGCAAGGGCGCTGGTATGGGAGGGGTGGAGTCACTATAGCGTCACTGGTGTGGGAGGGGTGAAATCACTGTAGAGTCACTGGTGTGGGAGGGGTGGAGTCACTGTAGCGTCACTGGTGTGGGAGGGGTGGAGTCACTGGTGTGGGAGGGGTGGAGTCACTGCATGTGTTCTGGTGTGGGAGGGGTGGAGTCAGACCTGGAAGGGAAGGACTGTATTTTCCTTTGGATAGTATGTGAATGTGGTTGGGTGTCAGGTCTGGTGTTGCTTCTCTCTTGCAGCCAGTGGCAGCCGGCAGCGGAATCCCTCAGATTAAATGCTTCCTGAATGGTGTGAAAATTCCCCATGTTGTGCGACTGAAGGTAAGGAAGCCACATGTGGCGTTATTACACAGATCTGCAGATTCTTCCGCACAGGCTGTAACATTAAACAGTTCCTGTTCATAATCTCCTAAAATCTATGCGAATAATAATAATAATATGGTGTGAGTGACGCTGTCCTGGTCTCTCGGCAGACGCTGGTGGTGAAGGTGTGCGGAGTCATATTATCTGTGGTCGGTGGGCTGGCAGTGGGTAAGGTCAGTAGAATCTTTATCCCTTCGTGTTGTGTGATGACACTTTTCTTATCCCTTCATGCTGCGTGATGTCACTTCTTGTTGTTTGATGTCACTTTCCCTATTCCTTACTGTTGTGTGAGGTCACATCCTTTCCCGTTGTGTGATGTCACTTCCTGTTGTGTGATGTCACTTCCCATATCCCATTCCCATTGTGTGATGTCACTTCCCTTATCACTTCCTCTTGTGTGATGTCACTTCCCTTATCACTTCCCATTATGTGATGCCACTTCCCTTCTCCCATTCCTGTTGTGTAATGTCACTTCCCTTCTCCCATTCCTGTTGTGTGATGTCACTTCCCGTTGTGTGATGTCACTTCCCTTCTCTAATTCCTGTTGTGTAATGTCACTTCCCTTCTCCCATTCCCGCTGTGATGTCACTTCCCTTATCCCATTCCTGTTGTGTGATGTCACTTCCCTTGTCCCATTCCCGTTGTGTGATGTCACTTCCCTTATCCCATTCCTGTTGTGTGATGTCACTTCTCTTGTCCCATTCCTGTTGTGTGATGTCGCTTCCTTGTCCCATTCCTGTTGTGTGATGTCACTTCCCTTATCCCATTCCCATTGTGTGATGTCACTTCCCTTGTCTTATTCCTGTTGTGTGATGTCACTTCCTTGTCCCATTCCTGTTGTGTGATGTCACTTCCCTTATCCCATTCCCGTTGTTTGATGTCACTTCCCTTAATCCATTCCTGTTGTGTGATGTCACTTCCTTGTCCCATTCCCGTTGTGTGATGTCACTTCCTTGTCCCATTCCCGTTGTGTGATGTCACTTCCCTTGTCCCATTCCCGTTGTGTGATGTCACTTCCCTTATCCCATTCCTGTTGTGTGATGTCACTTCCCTTCTCCCATTCCCATTGTGTGATGTCCCTTCCCTTATCCCATTCCCGTTGTGTGATGTCACTTCCCTTCTCCCATTCCCGCTGTGATGTCGCTTCCTTGTCCCATTCCTGTTGTGTGATGTCACTTCCCTTGTCCCATTCCCGTTGTGTGATGTCACTTCCCTTCTCCCATTCCTGTTGTGTGATGTCACTTCCCTTGTCTTATTCCTGTTGTGTGATGTCACTTCCTTGTCCCATTCCTGTTGTGTGATGTCACTTCCCTTATCCCATTCCTGTTGTGTGATGTCACTTCCCTTGTCTTATTCCTGTTGTGTGATGTCACTTCCTTGTCCCATTCCTGTTGTGTGATGTCACTTCCCTTGTCCCATTCCTGTTGTGTGATGTCACTTCCCTTGTCTTATTCCTGTTGTGTGATGTCACTTCCTTGTCCCATTCCTGTTGTGTGATGTCACTTCCCTTATCCCATTCCCGTTGTGTGATGTCCTTTCCCTTATCCCATTCCTGTTGTGTGATGTCACTTCCCTTGTCCCATTCCTGTTGTGTGATGTCACTTCCTTGTCCCATTCCCGTTGTGTGATGTCACTTCCCTTGTCCCATTCCCGTTGTGTGATGTCACTTCCCTTATCCCATTCCTGTTGTGTGATGTCACTTCTCTTGTCCCATTCCTGTTGTGTGATGTCGCTTCCTTGTCCCATTCCTGTTGTGTGATGTCACTTCCCTTGTCCCATTCCCGTTGTGTGATGTCACTTCCCGTTGTGTGATGTCCCTTCCCTTATCCCATTCCCGTTGTGTGATGTCACTTCCCTTCTCCCATTCCCGTTGTGTGATGTCCCTTCCCTTATCCCATTCCCGTTGTGTGATGTCACTTCCCTTATCCCATTCTTGTTGTGTGATGTCGCTTCCTTGTCCCATTCCTGTTGTGTGATGTCACTTCCCTTATCCCATTCCCGGTGTGTGATGTCACTTCCCTTGTCCCATTCCTGTTGTGTGATGTCACTTCCCTTGTCCCATTCCTGTTGTGTGATGTCACTTCCCTTGTCCCATTCCTGTTGTGTGATGTCACTTCCCGTTGTGCGATGTCACTTCCTGTTGTGTGATGTCACATCCCTGTGGCTATACTGACCAGCGGGGTTTCCCTTTGTTGCAGGAAGGGCCGATGATTCACTCAGGCGCTGTGGTGGCCGCCGGCATCTCTCAGGGAAGGTCCACCTCGCTGAAGAAAGACTTTAAGGTTAGGAAGTAACTCTTGTGCTGTGGATTTGTTGTAGGTCTGTAACACGCCACAACCTCCGCACTTCCTGTCTTCGGGCATATTGGCCGTAACTACAACCGCAAGCAGCGCTCAAAGTAGCGAATCGGATATACGTTATCCGCTTTACTATTTCATATGACCCAAAACTCAGTGCTTGCCATGTGCGGTTACACATTTCTCAGCTGCACAGCGCATAGCCATGGGGGAATGCGTGCAAAGAAGGTGCGTGATGATGGAACCTGCACCCTTCAGTGGGAGGGGCATAGTTCAGAGACGGGGAGGGGCATAGTTCAGAGACGGGGAGGGGCATAGTGCAGGGACAGGGGGAGGGGCATAGTGCAGGGACAGGGGGAGGGGCATAGTGCAGGGACAGGGGGAGGGGCATAGTGCAGGGACAGGGGGAGGGGCATAGTGCAGGGACAGAGGGTAGATGGGCTAAGCTGAGGGGCCGTTGAGGTCATACGGCCCCAGATATGGACAGCTCATATGGTTTTGTATTTTTCCGGTAGCTGTGCCAGAAATGGTGTTAGAAGGACTGAGTGGAGCACCTGAACAGCTGAAGTGAGAAGAATGAGGAGGCTGCCATATTTATTTCCTGTTAAACAATACCAGTTGCCTGGCAGTCCTGCTGATCTCTCTGGCTGCAGTAGTGAATGAATCACACACCTGAAACCAGCATGCAGCTAATCCAGTCTGACTTCAGTCACCTGATCTGCTGCATGCTTGTTCGGGGGCTATGGCTAAATGTATTAGAGGCAGAGGATCAGCAGGACAGCCAGGGAATCTGCATTGTGTAATATGGCAGCCTCCACATCCCTCTCACCTCTTGTTCCCTTTAGAGTTGAAGTTTTCCTGGTTCTGCTCGTCCTGAATTCTGTATCCAGCTCCTGACGAGGGGAATGGCTCTCCTGTAATTGGCTTCTCTGCCTGTCTGCTGATTGGGTGAGAGGCAGCCTGTAAAATCAGTACATTCATCTGCCCTGTTCTCAGCACTGCCACCTAGTGGTGTGAGGGGTAAAGTAACAGAGCAATGGCCGCTGCTATGATCCCTGGGCCCTGGTGCATGCAGGTGAGGATTGTGGGCATTTGGGGCTGATGAGGGTCGGGGGGTAAGTTTTGGATCCCTGCGCTGCACTCGCACAGTACAGTCATGCATATTGCCCCCCGCAGCCTCCTGTCGCCCCCCGCAGGAATATCTTTACATGATGTGTGGCGGTTCTGGAAGGCTTTCTGTGTGTTTTGCAGATCTTTGAGTACTTCCGCCGGGACACAGAGAAGAGGGACTTCGTATCTGCCGGGGCCGCTGCCGGGGTGTCGGCTGCTTTCGGAGCTCCAGTCGGTAAGATTGTTTGTTTTATAATTGATAGCTGATGACCCGGCATTTCGTTGGGATAAGTACTAATAAAGTTATAGGCGAATGAATCACAGGTGAAAATTGCTGTTTTTTTTTTTTTTAAGGGGGAAAAACCTTCGAGTGTAAGAATGGCTGCAGTTTATATTTTCCCAGTCAAATTGGTTTTTGGCTCCGCCCACTTTTTGTAACCTTGACACACAGTCACTCAATGACCAAGTTTGTGAGCTTTCAGGTTCCTGGCATCAAAATTGTGTAAATGGAAGCAGTTTATCCAGCAAGGAAATCTGATTGGCTGTTTGTGGCCCCGCCCTTTTAGTGAATTTGGGCCCCAGTCACTTAATGACCGACTGTAGCAAGTTTGAAGCCTCTGCCATTAAAAGTGTAAAAATGGCCGCAGTTTCAATATTCCCCTTGAAAATCAGTAGGTGAATCTTGATTGGCTGTTATAGGCTCCACCCACTTTCCTGAATCTTAATCCCAGTCACCCAGTGACCAACTGTAACAAGTTTGAGAACCCTGCGATTAACAGTGTAAGAATGGCTGCAGTTTACATTTTCTCATTTAAAATGAACTGCTGAAATTTGATTGGCTGTTTTATGCTCCGCCCAGTTTTCCTGGATTTGTAACCTCGGTCACCAAGTGACCAACTGTGCCAAGTGTGGGGACTCTGGCTTACTTACTGTGAGAATGGCAGCCTTTTACATTTTTTCCATTGACTTGAATGGGTGAAATCTGATTGGCTGTTTGTAGCTCCGCCCAGGTGTGCAGGGGGGCCGCGAGACCCCCAGAACCTATCATCCCAGGTAGTAAGGGATCTGTGTACCAAGTTTCGTTCAAATCTTTCAAGCCGGAAGGAGGAAGTGCGCCATATGGAGGCTTGCAACGCGACCAATAGGACGCTTGCAAGCTCATTGAAACGCATGGCAGACGGGGGCATAATGGGTAAATAACCCCGCCACATCCAGTCGCACACCTGTACCAATTACAGCTCATTTGAATCACGAGTAACCACCTTGATTACTTGTGATTATCTCGTGATGAGCAAGGCTAGAAGGAGCCCTCAGTTTCTGGGTGGTGGACGGTGTGGCTGCATAGTGTACTGGTGAAACTGGATCTGAGATGAACTTTTACTCATTGCATAATTGTGTTCCTTTCCTATAGTTTACATGGCATTCCTCAAGCCGAATACTTTTTTTGTTTTGTTTTAATACTCTAATTCCCAATGAATTAAACAAGCCTCGCCCACAGCTCCTCCAGAGTGCCTTGGCACTCTCAGATCCATGCAGCAAGGGCTTATGGGAGCTCAGTCTGGGCAGGAGGAGGTGGAGGTTACTAGCCAGAGATTTCAGGGGCCAGGGGGCGGAGAGGGGAAGATGGAGGAGGAGAGGGAAGTGAAGTTTTTTCACAGGCTGAGGGCTGCACATGCTATAAGCTTGCCTGTGTGTAATGTGACAAACAGAACATGGCTGCCCTCATTGTATCACAGGAATAAATAATCATAAACTGTTGAAGCTGTTTGCAGCCAGATATGCTGTGTAAACTATCTAAACTTTAAATGAGATATATAGAAAAGTTACTAGTTAGTTTTTCATCTCAGATCCGCTTTGAAGCTGGGAATACACCGCTCGATTTTGAGCTATTTAGATGGCTCAATTGATCATTTCTGACATCCCCGATCGTTTCCCCACTCGATTCCACATTGAACACAATGGAAAAAAATAAGAAAAATGAGCTGAAGATGAGAAACGCCTGCGGAATCGAGCGGGGAATCAATCGAGCGGGAGAATCAAGCCGTGTATGGCCAGCATAAGGACTGGAGATCTGGAGTGAGCTGGCCCAGTACGCCCTGGAAGTCCTGTCCTGCCCCCCTTCCAGTGTCCTCTCCGAGAGATGCTTCAGTGCGGCCAGTGGTGTGGTCACGTGGCAGAACTCTCCTTCCTGTAGATGGACCAGGATTGGGTGAAAGGTGATTTCCTGGCCCTGGGGTCGGCGGGACACGAGGCGGCTGGGATTGCTGGGCCTGGCCAATATTTCGGACAACCTCCTCCTGTGATTGGCTCATTATATTCATGCTGTGGTTATTATTTATACCGGGCGCTCTGTATTGTAGCTTCCTCTGCAGGGAACACTTTCCTGGCGGCGGTGCCAATTCTTTCCCGAGCTGTTGCTGTATTCTTTGTTTCTTGCTAATCTGGTTCTCGGCCTGAGCCGGGTTGTCAGAAAAGATCCGATAACTCCTGGCCTAATCACCGCGGAGCTCGGGGGTAGTGATGGTCAAGTAGATGCAAATAACTTCAAGTTGATGCAAAATGATGCAAATCTTTGCAACTTGGAAATGAACCAATCGGACATTACCTCAGCAGGATTTGATTGGTTCATTTTCAAGCTACATAAATTTGCATAAACTCGAAGTTATTTGCATCTACTTGACCATCACTACTGGGGGGGGGGGGTCCATAGGGGGTGGAGTCTAGAGTATTTTGTATCCTTCTCTAATCCAGGAGACCTGGAAATACCACCGCAACTGCCCGGCCTCCGCTCACGCAAATACCACCGCAACTGCCCGGCCTCCGCTCACGCAAATACCACCGCAACTGCCCGGCCTCCGCTCACGCAAATACCACCGCAACTGCCAGGCCTCCGCTCACGCAAGTACCACCGCAACTGCCCGGCCTCCGCTCACACAAGTACCATCGCAACTGCCCGGCCTCCACTCACACAAGTACCACCGCAACTGCCCGACCTCCGCTCACACAAATACCACCGCAGCTAAGCGTGCGCTCCTAAGTTACACACGGCCCTGCAGCGAAGCATGCGCTCCTAAGTTACACGCGGCCCTGCAGCGAAGCATGCGCTCCTAAGTTACACACGGCCCTGCAGCGAAGCGTGCGCTCCTAAGTTACACTCGGCGCTGCAGCGAAGCGTGCACTCCTAAGTTACACGCGGCCCTGCAGCGAAGCATGCGCTCCTAAGTTACACTCGGCCCTGCAGCGAAGCATGCTCTCCTAAGTTACACTCGGCGCTGCAGCGAAGCGTGCTCTCCTAAGTTACACGCGGCCCTGCAGCGAAGCATGCGCTCCTAAGTTACACGCGGCCCTGCAGCGAAGCGTGCGCTCCTAAGTTACACTCGGCGCTGCAGCGAAGCGTGCGCTCCTAAGTTACACGCGGCCCTGCAGCGAAGCGTGCTCTCCTAAGTTACACTCGGCGCTGCAGCGAAGCGTGCGCTCCTAAGTTACACGCGGCCCTGCAGCGAAGCGTGCTCTCCTAAGTTACACGCGGCCCTGCAGCGAAGCGTGCGCTCCTAAGTTACACGCGGCCCTGCAGCGAAGCGTGCACTCCTAAGTTACACACGGCCCTGCAGCGAAGCGTGCGCTCCTAAGTTACACGCGGCCCTGCAGCGAAGCGTGCTCTCCTAAGTTACACTCGGCGCTGCAGCGAAGCGAGCGCTCCTAAGTTACACGCGGCCCTGCAGCGAAGCATGCGCTCCTAAGTTACACGCGGCCCTGCAGCGAAGCATGCGCTCCTAAGTTACACACGGCCCTGCAGCGAAGCGTGCGCTCCTAAGTTACACTCGGCGCTGCAGCGAAGCGTGCTCTCCTAAGTTACACGCGGCCCTGCAGCGAAGCATGCGCTCCTAAGTTACACTCGGCGCTGCAGCGAAGCGTGCACTCCTAAGTTACACGCGGCCCTGCAGCGAAGCATGCGCTCCTAAGTTACACTCGGCCCTGCAGCGAAGCATGCTCTCCTAAGTTACACTCGGCGCTGCAGCGAAGCGTGCTCTCCTAAGTTACACGCGGCCCTGCAGCGAAGCATGCGCTCCTAAGTTACACGCGGCCCTGCAGCGAAGCGTGCGCTCCTAAGTTACACGCGGCCCTGCAGCGAAGCATGCGCTCCTAAGTTACACTCGGCCCTGCAGCGAAGCATGCTCTCCTAAGTTACACTCGGCGCTGCAGCGAAGCGTGCTCTCCTAAGTTACATGCGGCCCTGCAGCGAAGCATGCGCTCCTAAGTTACACTCGGCGCTGCAGCGAAGCGAGCGCTCCTAAGTTACACGCGGCCCTGCAGCGAAGCATGCGCTCCTAAGTTACACGCGGCCCTGCAGCGAAGCATGCGCTCCTAAGTTACACACGGCCCTGCAGCGAAGCGTGCGCTCCTAAGTTACACGCGGCCCTGCAGCGAAGCATGCGCTCCTAAGTTACACGCGGCCCTGCAGCGAAGCATGCGCTCCTAAGTTACACTCGGCGCTGCAGCGAAGCGTGCACTCCTAAGTTACACTCGGCGCTGCAGCGAAGCGTGCTCTCCTAAGTTACACGCGGCCCTGCAGCGAAGCGTGCGCTCCTAAGTTACACTCGGCGCTGCAGCGAAGCGTGCTCTCCTAAGTTACACTCGGCGCTGCAGCGAAGCGTGCGCTCCTAAGTTACACGCGGCCCTGCAGCGAAGCGTGCGCTCCTAAGTTACACGCGGCCCTGCAGCGAAGCGTGCGCTCCTAAGTTACACTCGGCGCTGCAGCGAAGCGTGCTCTCCTAAGTTACACACGGCCCTGCAGCGAAGCGTGCGCTCCTAA
Organism: Hyperolius riggenbachi; assembly: GCF_040937935.1. NCBI lineage: Eukaryota > Metazoa > Chordata > Amphibia > Anura > Hyperoliidae > Hyperolius > Hyperolius riggenbachi. Next base: position 1,229,045 of record NC_090652.1, on the reverse strand, counting down.
GTTACACTCGGCGCTGCAGCGAAGCGTGCGCTCCTAAGTTACACTCGGCGCTGCAGCGAAGCGTGCGCTCCTAAGTTACACTCGGCCCTGCAGCGAAGCGTGCGCTCCTAAGTTACACACGGCCCTGCAGCGAAGCGTGCGCTCCTAAGTTACACTCGGCGCTGCAGCGAAGCGTGCGCTCCTAAGTTACACTCGGCCCTGCAGCGAAGCGTGCGCTCCTAAGTTACACTCGGCCCTGCAGCGAAGCGTGCACTCCTAAGTTACACTCGGCCCTGCAGCGAAGCGTGCTCTCCTAAGTTACACGCGGCCCTGCAGCGAAGCGTGCTCTCCTAAGTTACACTCGGCCCTGCAGCGAAGCGTGCTCTCCTAAGTTACACTCGGCCCTGCAGCGAAGCGTGCGCTCCTAAGTTACACGCGGCCCTGCAGCGAAGCGTGCGCTCCTAAGTTACACTCGGCCCTGCAGCGAAGCGTGCGCTTCTAAGTTACACTCGGCCCTGCAGCGAAGCGTGCTCTCCTAAGTTACACACGGCCCTGCAGCGAAGCGTGCTCTCCTAAGTTACACACGGCCCTGCAGCGAAGCATGCGCTCCTAAGTTACACGCGGCCCTGCAGCGAAGCATGCACTCCTAAGTTACACGCGGCCCTGCAGCGAAGCGTGCGCTCCTAAGTTACACGCGGCCCTGCAGCGAAGCGTGCGCTCCTAAGTTACACGCGGCCCTGCAGCGAAGCGTGCGCTCCTAAGTTACACGCGGCCCTGCAGCGAAGCGTGCTCTCCTAAGTTACACTCGGCGCTGCAGCGAAGCGTGCACTCCTAAGTTACACACGGCCCTGCAGCGAAGCGTGCGCTCCTAAGTTACACGCGGCCCTGCAGCGAAGCGTGCACTCCTAAGTTACACTCGGCGCTGCAGCGAAGCGTGCTCTCCTAAGTTACACACGGCCCTGCAGCGAAGCGTGCGCTCCTAAGTTACACGCGGCCCTGCAGCGAAGCGTGCTCTCCTAAGTTACACACGGCCCTGCAGCGAAGCATGCGCTCCTAAGTTACACGCGGCCCTGCAGCGAAGCATGCGCTCCTAAGTTACACGCGGCCCTGCAGCGAAGCATGCGCTCCTAAGTTACACTCGGCCCTGCAGCGAAGCATGCGCTCCTAAGTTACACGCGGCCCTGCAACGAAGCATGCGCTCCTAAGTTACACTCGGCCCTGCAGCGAAGCATGCGCTCCTAAGTTACACACGGCCCTGCAGCGAAGCGTGCGCTCCTAAGTTACACGCGGCCCTGCAGCGAAGCGTGCGCTCCTAAGTTACACGCGGCCCTGCAGCGAAGCGTGCGCTCCTATGTTACACACGGCCCTGCAGAGAAGCATGCGCTCCTAAGTTACACACAGCCCTACAGCGAAGCGTGCACTCCTAAGTTACACTCGGCGCTGCAGCGAAGCGTGCGCTCCTAAGTTACACTCGGCGCTGCAGCGAAGCGTGCGCTCCTAAGTTACACGCGGCGCTGCAGCGAAGCGTGCGCTCCTAAGTTACACGCGGCCCTGCAGCGAAGCGTGCGCTCCTAAGTTACACGCGGCCCTGCAGCGAAGCGTGCACTCCTAAGTTACACACGGCCCTGCAGCGAAGCGTGCTCTCCTAAGTTACACTCGGCGCTGCAGCGAAGCGTGCGCTCCTAAGTTACACGCGGCCCTGCAGCGAAGCGTGCGCTCCTAAGTTACTCGATCGTTCTGTGTGCTGCACGCTGTACTTGTATCGCGACTGCAAGGCTTCCCTAGCGCGGCCACTACTACATTATTTAACAAACTGTAATTGTCATAAATGTCATGATTGCCACTGGATGTAGCAGATGACGTGTGATGTGTGTGGAAGGTTCCGGGAGATCCTGCACTGCCACGTTTCCAGGAAGGATTGCTTCATTCTCTATAGTAAGTCTGAGAATAGCGACCACAGCTTCCTCTTCCATTACTAAGGAGCGCCTCTGCTCACAGACTTACCACTGCTCTGCGCGACCACCATTCCTTCCCATGTCACCGCACTGCTCTCCACACCACTGCACTGCCCGGCCTCCGCTCACACAAATACCACCGCTCTGCCCTCCATGTGACCGCACTGCCCGGCCTCCGCTCACACAAATACCACCGCAACTGCCCGGCCTCCGCTCACACAAATACCACCGCAACTGCCAGGCCTCCGCTCACACAAATACCACCGCTCTGCCCTCCATGTGACCGCACTGCCCGGCCTCCGCTCACACAAATACCACCGCTCTGCCCTCCATGTGACCGCACTGCCCGGCCTCCGCTCACACAAATACCACCGCAACTGCCCGGCCTCCGCTCACACAAATACCACCGCAACTGCCAGGCCTCCGCTCACACAAATACCACCGCTCTGCCCTCCATGTGACCGCATTGCCCGGCCTCCGCTCACACAAATACCACTGCAACTGCCCGGCCTCCGCTCACACAAATACCACCGCAACTGCCAGGCCTCCGCTCACACAAATACCACCGCTCTGCCCTCCATGTGACCGCACTGCCCGGCCTCCGCTCACACAAATACCACCGCTCTGCCCTCCATGTGACCGCACTGCCCGGCCTCCGCTCACACAAATACCACCGCAACTGCCCAGCCTCCGCTCACACAAATACCACCGCAACTGCCCGGCCTCCGCTCACACAAATACCACCGCTCTGCCCTCCATGTGACCGCACTGCCCGGCCTCCGCTCACACAAATACCACCGCACTGCCCGGCCTCCGCTCACACAAATACCACCGCACTGCCCGGCCTCCGCTCACACAAATACCACCGCACTGCCCGGCCTCCGCTCACACAAATACCACCGCACTGCCCCGCCTCCGCTCACACAAATACCACCGCACTGCCCCGCCTCCGCTCACACAAATACCACCGCAACTGTCCGGCCTCCGCTCACACAAATACCACCGCACTGCCCGGCCTCCGCTCACACAAATACCACCGCACTGCCCTCCATGTGACCGCACTGCTCGGCCTCCGCTCACACAAATACCACCGCTCTGCCCTCCATGTGACCGCACTGCCCGGCCTCCGCTCACACAAATACCACCGCACTGCCCAGCCTCCGCTCAAAACAAATACCACCGCAACTGTCCGGCCTCCGCTCACACAAATACCACCGCACTGCCCGGCCTCCGCTCACACAAACACCACCGCACTGCCCTCCATGTGACCGCACTGCCCGGCCTCCGCTCAAAACAAATACCACCGCACTGCCCGGCCTCCGCTCACACAAATACCACCGCACTGCCCGGCCTCCGCTCACACAAATACCACCGCACTGCCCGGCCTCCGCTCACACAAATACCACCGCACTGCCCGGCCTCCGCTCACACAAATACCACCGCTCTGCCCTCCATGTGACCGCACTGCACGGCCTCCGCTCACACAAATACCACCGCTCTGCCCTCCATGTGACCGCACTGCCTGGCCTCCGCTCACACAAATACCACCGCTCTGCCCTCCATGTGACCGCACTGCCCGGCCTCCGCTCACACAAATACCACCGCAACTGCCCAGCCTCCGCTCACACAAATACCACCGCAACTGCCCGGCCTCCGCTCACACAAATACCACCGCACTGCCCAGCCTCCGCTCAAAACAAATACCACCACTCTGCCCTCCATGTGACCGCACTGCCCGGCCTCCGCTCACACAAATACCACCGCACTGCCCGGCCTCCGCTCACACAAATACCACCGCACTGCCCGGCCTCCGCTCACACAAATACCACCGCACTGCCCGGCCTCCGCTCACACAAATACCACCGCACTGCCCGGCCTCCGCTCACACAAATACCACCGCTCTGCCCTCCATGTGACCGCACTGCTCGGCCTCCGCTCACACAAATTCCACCGCACTGCCCGGCCTCCACTCACACAAATACCACCGCACTGCCCGGCCTCCGCTCACACAAATACCACCGCACTGCCCAGCCTTCACTCACACAAATACCACCGCACTGCCCAGCCTCCGCTCACACAAATACCACCGCAACTGCCCGGCCTCCGCTCACACAAATACCACCGCACTGCCCGGCCTTCGCTCACACAAATACCACCGCACTGCCCAGCCTTCACTCACACAAATACCACCGCACTGCCCAGCCTCCGCTCACACAAATACCACCGCAACTGCCCGGCCTCCGCTCACACAAATACCACCGCAACTGCCCGGCCTCCGCTCACACAGATACCACCGCACTGCCCGGCCTCCGCTCACACAGATACCACCGCACTGCCCGGCCTCTGCTCACACAAATACCACCGCACTGCCCGGCCTCCGCTCACACAGATACCACCGCACTGCACGGCCTCTGCTCACACAAATACCACCGCACTGCCCGGCCTCCGCTCACACAAATACCACCGCACTGCCGGGCCTTCACTCACACAAATACCACCGCAACTGCCCTCCGCGCAATCGCACTCCTACCCATGTGACCGCACTGCCCTCCGTGTGACCACACTCCTACCCATGTGCCCGCACTGCCCTCCGTGGGACCGTGCTGCCCTCTGTGTGACCGCACTCCTACCCATGTGACCGCACTGCCCTCCATGTCACCACACCCCTACACTTGTCGCCGCACTGCTGTCCATGTGACCGCACTGCCCTCCGTGTGACCACACTCCTACCCATGTGACCGCACTGCCCTCCGTGTGACCACACTCCTACCCATGTGACCGCACTGCCCTCCATGTCACCACACTCCTACCCATGTGACCGCACTGCCCTCCATGTCACCACACTCCTACCCATGTGACCGCACTGCTGTCCATGTAACCGCACTGCTGTCCGTGTGACCGCACTGCCCTCCATGTGACCGCACTGCCCTCCGGGTGACCGCACTCCTACCCATGTCGTCCGTGTGACCGCACTGCCGTCCGTGTGACCGCACTGCCGTCCGTGTGACCGCACTGCCGTCCGTGTGACCGCACTGCCGTCCGTGTGACCGCACTGCCCTCCGTGTGACCGCACTGCCCTCCGTGTGACCGCACTGCCCTCCGTGTGACCGCACTCCTACCTATGCCAAAGCACTGCTGTCCATGTGACCACACTGCCCGGCCTCCGCTCACACACATACCACCGCACAGCCCTCCGTGTGACCGCACACCTACCCATGTGACCGCACTGCCCTCTGTGTGACCACACTCCTACCCATGTGTCCGCACTGCTCTCTGTGTGACTGCGCTGCCCGGCCTCCACTCACACAATACCACCGCACGCCTCGTCCTCAGAGCCGGACTCCACATAAACCTCCCAGCCCTGTGCGAAGTCCCTTCAGGTGTCCTTTAAGGGAACCCGAGGTGAGAGAGATATGGAGGTTGCCATATTTATGACATATTTGTTTAACTATATAAAGACTGTGGGTAAGCAGTCACCCAAAATGATTATGAATGAGCACTTCAGCTGACAGAAAACTTGTGTTTAGTTTACATCAAAGTATGGCCAGCGCTTTGTAATTTGGCAAACAGGCCAGAGCAGGGAGAGCTCAGGACAGCCCCAGACTGGGGTTAGCTGGGTGTGGTGAGGGAATAGTGATTGTATAGTGTGATTGCTGATAGTGGCATGCTGTAATGCTCTGTGTCTCCTGCAGGGGGCGTACTCTTCAGCTTGGAGGAGGAGCCAGTGCAGGGAGAGCTCAGGACAGCCCAGACTGGGGTTAGCTGGGTGTGGTGAGGGAATAGTGATTGTATAGTGTGATTGCTGATAGTGGCATGCTGTAATGCTCTGTGTCTCCTGCAGGGGGCGTACTCTTCAGCTTGGAGGCGGGGCCAGTGCAGGGAGAGCTCAGGACAGCCCCAGACTGGGATTAGCTGGGTGTGGTGAGGGAATAGTGATTGTATAGTGTGATTGCTGATAGTGGCATGCTGTAATGCTCTGTGTCTCCTGCAGGGGGCGTACTCTTCAGCTTGGAGGAGGAGCCAGTGCAGGGAGAGCTCAGGACAGCCCCAGACTGGGGTTAGCTGGGTGTGGTGAGGGAATAGTGAGTGTATAGTGTGATTGCTGATAGTGGCATGCTGTAATGCTCTGTGTCTCCTGCAGGGGGCGTACACTTCAGCTTGGAGGAGGGGTCAGTGCAGGGAGAGCTCAGGACAGCCCCAGACTGGGGTTAGCTGGTAGTGGTGAGGGAATAGTGATTGTATAGTGTGATTGCTGATAGTGGCATGCTGTAATGCTCTGTGTCTCCTGCAGGGGGCGTACTCTTCAGCTTGGAGGAGGGGCCAGGGGAGGGAGAGCTCAGGACAGCCCCAGACTGGGGTTAGCTGGTAGTGGTGAGGGAGTAGTGAGTGTATAGTGTGATTGCTGATAGTGGCATGCTGTAATGCTCTGTGTCTCCTGCAGGGGGCGTACACTTCAGCTTGGAGGAGGAGCCAGTGCAGGGAGAGCTCAGGACAGCCCCAGACTGGGGTTAGCTGGTAGTGGTGAGGGAATAGTGATTGTATAGTGTGATTGCTGATAGTGGCATGCTGTAATGCTCTATGTCTCCTGCAGGGGGCGTACTCTTCAGCTTGGAGGAGGAGCCAGTGCAGGGAGAGCTCAGGACAGCCCCAGACTTGGGTTAGCTGGGTGTGGTGATGGAATAGTGATTGTATAGTGTGATTGCTGATGGTGGCGTGCTGTAATGCTCTGTGTTTCCTGCAGGGGGCGAAGTCTTCAGCTTGGAGGAGGGGCCAGTGCAGGGAGAGCTCAGGACAGCCCCAGACTGGGGTTAGCTGGGTGTGGTGAGGAAATAGTGATTGTATAGTGTGATTGCTGATAGTGGCATGCTGTAATACTCTGTGTCTCCTGCAGGGGGCGTACTCTTCAGCTTAGAGGAGGGGCCAGTGCAGGGAGAGCTCAGGACAGCACCAGACTGGGGTTAGCTGGGTGTGGTGAGGGAATGCTGATTGTATAGTGTGATTGCTGATAGTGGCATGCTGTAATGCTCTGTGTCTCCTGCAGGGGGCGTACTCTTCAGCTTGGAGGAGGGGCCAGTGCAGGGAGAGCTCAGGACAGCACCAGACTGGGGTTAGCTGGGTGTGGTGAGGGAATGCTGATTGTATAGTGGGATTGCTGATAGTGGCATGCTGTAATGCTCTGTGTCTCCTGCAGGGGGCGTACTCTTCAGCTTGGAGGAGGAGCCAGTGCAGGGGGAGCTCAGGACAGCCCCAGACTCGGGTTAGCTGGGTGTGGTGAGGGAATAGTGAGTGTATAGTGTGATTGCTGATAGTGGCATGCTGTAATGCTCTGTGTTTCCTGCAGGGGGTGTAGTCTTCAGCTTGGAGGAGGGGCCAGTGCAGGGAGAGCTCAGGACAGCCCCAGACTGGGGTTAGCTGGGTGTGGTGAGGGAATAGTGATTGTATAGTGTGATTGCTGATAGTGGCATGCTGTAATGCTCTGTGTCTCCTGCAGGGGCGTACTCTTCAGCTTGGAGGAGGGGCCAGTGCAGGGAGAGCTCAGGACAGCCCAGACTGGGGTTAGCTGGGTGTGGTGAGGGAATGCTGATTGTATAGTGTGATTGCTGATAGTGGCATGCTGTAATGCCCTGTGTCTCCTGCAGGGGGCGTAGTCTTCAGCTTGGAGGAGGGGCCAGAGCAGGGAGAGCTCAGGACAGCCCCAGACTGGGGTTAGCTGGGTGTGGTGAGGGAATAGTGAGTGTATAGTGTGATTGCTGATAGTGGCATGCTGTAATGCTCTGTGTCTCCTGCAGGGGGCGTACACTTCAGCTTGGAGGAGGGGCCAGGGGAGGGAGAGCTCAGGACAGCCCCAGACTGGGGTTAGCTGGTAGTGGTGAGGGAGTAGTGAGTGTATAGTGTGATTGCTGATAGTGGCATGCTGTAATGCTCTGTGTCTCCTGCAGGGGGCGTACTCTTCAGCTTGGAGGAGGGGCCAGAGCAGGGAGAGCTCAGGACAGCCCCAGACTGGGGTTAGCTGGGTGTGGTGAGGGAATAGTGATTGTATAATGTGATTGCTGATAGTGGCATGCTGTAATGCTCTGTCTCTCCTGCAGGGGGTGTAGTCTTCAGCTTGGAGGAGGGGCCAGAGCAGGGAGAGCTCAGGACAGCCCCAGACTGGGGTTAGCTGGGTGTGGTGAGGGAATAGTGATTGTATAGTGTGATTGCTGATAGTGGCATGCTGTAATGCTCTGTGTCTCCTGCAGGGGCGTACTCTTCAGCTTGGAGGAGGGGCCAGTGCAGGGAGAGCTCAGGACAGCCCAGACTGGGGTTAGCTGGGTGTGGTGAGGGAATGCTGATTGTATAGTGTGATTGCTGATAGTGGCATGCTGTAATGCCCTGTGTCTCCTGCAGGGGGCGTAGTCTTCAGCTTGGAGGAGGAGCCAGAGCAGGGAGAGCTCAGGACAGCCCCAGACTGGGGTTAGCTGGGTGTGGTGAGGGAATAGTGAGTGTATAGTGTGATTGCTGATAGTGGCATGCTGTAATGCTCTGTGTCTCCTGCAGGGGGCGTACACTTCAGCTTGGAGGAGGGGCCAGGGGAGGGAGAGCTCAGGACAGCCCCAGACTGGGGTTAGCTGGTAGTGGTGAGGGAGTAGTGAGTGTATAGTGTGATTGCTGATAGTGGCATGCTGTAATGCTCTGTGTCTCCTGCAGGGGGCGTACTCTTCAGCTTGGAGGAGGAGCCAGAGCAGGGAGAGCTCAGGACAGCCCCAGACTGGGGTTAGCTGGGTGTGGTGAGGGAATAGTGATTGTATAGTGTGATTGCTGATAGTGGCATGCTGTAATGCTCTGTCTCTCCTGCAGGGGGCGTACTCTTCAGCTTGGAGGAGGGGCCAGTGCAGGGAGAGCTCAGGACAGCCCCAGACTGGGGTTAGCTGGGTGTGGTGAGGGAATGCTGAGTGTGTAGTGTGATTGCTGATAGTGGCATGCTGTAATGCTCTGTGTCTCCTGCAGGGGGCGTACTCTTCAGCTTAGAGGAGGGGCCAGTGCAGGGAGAGCTCAGGACAGCCCCAGACTGGGGTTAGCTGGGTGTGGTGAGGGAATAGTGATTGTATAGTGTGATTGCTGATAGTGGCATGCTGTAATGCTCTGTGTCTCCTGCAGGGGGCGTACTCTTCAGCTTGGAGGAGGGGCCAGTGCAGGGAGAGCTCAGGACAGCCCCAGACTGGGGTTAGCTGGGTGTGGTGAGGGAATGCTGGTTGTATAGTGTGATTGCTGATAGTGGCATGCTGTAATGCCCTGTGTCTCCTGCAGGGGGCGTACTCTTCAGCTTGGAGGAGGGGCTGGGGAGGGAGAGCTCAGGACAGCCCCAGACTGGGGTTAGCTGGGTGTGGTGAGGGAGTAGTGAGTGTATAGTGTGATTGCTGATAGTGGCATGCTGTAATGCTCTGTGTCTCCTGCAGGGGGCGTACTCTTCAGCTTGGAGGAGGGGTCAGTGCAGGGAGAGCTCAGGACAGCACCAGATTGGGGTTAGCTGGTAGTGGTGAGGGAATAGTGAGTGTATAGTGTGATTGCTGATAGTGGCATGCTGTAATGCTCTGTGTCTCCTGCAGGGGGCGTACTCTTCAGCTTCTCCTGCAGGGGGCGTACTCTTCAGCTTGGAGGAGGGGCCAGAGCAGGGAGAGCTCAGGACAGCCCCAGACTGGGGTTAGCTGGGTGTGGTGAGGGAATGCTGATTGTATAGTGACATGCTGTAATGCTCTGTGTGGTGATATATTGGGGTGCTGATGATGTTAGGAATACAGGAACATATTTCTTTCATTTTTCTGTCTACGTCTGCTAAAAAGCTAGTCTGGCTCTTGAAGGTGTCACCTAGCTCCAGGAAACTGTTAATGGGAGCCTGTATGTACATGTAAATTCTGTATGTAAATGTACATTACCTCTGCCCGCATTATCCAGCAGGGGATGCTGTCTACTGCTAATTAGCTGCCAATTGAGGAAGAATAGACTGGTCAGCATGGCTTTTGAACTCTGGAGTCAGCCATTGTCCCATTATACAAAGCAAGACTACCAGAGTCTTGGGTAGTCTTCAGTCCGAAGCATGCACCCAGGAGAGGATGTCGGGATGTGCTGTGACCCTCAGTATCCCTGCACAGGAAACTCCAGTATATCAATAGCAATAGAGTCAGCACCATCCAGTATTCTTATGCTCTTTATTGGTAAAATAGCATGATGTATGCTGTCAGCAGCGACAGCCCTGCTGTTTCGGTCCACAGACCTTTTTCAAGCTGCTCAGAATGTGCATCACACTACAAATTAAAATCAGTGAGTTTAAATAGGCACATTGCCATATTCCAACCAATCACAAACAGGCACCTCCAAGCCAATCAGAATGCAGAGGCCTTCGCACGGACCTGATAGGAAACTGAGGTCCCTAACATGCAAATTATTCCATTACTATTCCACCCACATGACGAAAATAACGCCACCTATATCCACGCACATCCTCCCAATAATAACACAGGGAGGGTAAATATTCATTACAAGCGATCGACCCAGCCGTAGCACGGCGCTGCATATAAACATCCGTTGCCTCACAAAAATAGAGGAGAAAAAGGGAAAACATACTTATAGTGCTGTAGTGCACAGAGACTCACCACTCCATCAGGAACATCCGGGTCGGTCCTGTCTATTGGGCAGTTAAACGGCCTTCTGCATCCCCTGGCAAAAAAGTGCCTGTTAAAAGGTGGTTCATACCTGTATTCAACCGGAGGAGAAAACCAATAGACGGGGTACATACCCCTGTTTAAATTGCCACATGTGCAGTCATGTGCTAAAAGGAGATTGCTTTACACATCCACTGAGTGGCCGCACGTTTCGCATTAATGGTTGTTACAACTGCGAATCAAGATTCTGGGTTGCCGTGGAGACGCGTGCATACGTTGCCATGGGGACGAGGAGGTGTATTGCCCCTACACGCCCCCTGGAGGTGGGAGCATGTGACTTGGTCACATGTAAACTGACGTCATTGGACGTCTGTATGCGGAAGTGCTTGATGTGGACGGAGAGGAGCCGCTCGATCCTGAACTGTGGGAATTCGGTGTGACAATACTCCAGTAAGTTCAGCGATGTTTCTGTATGCATTTCTCATCTGGAGATGTTTTATTGTAAGCAGAGATGTCGATCGCTTGTAATGAATATTTACCCTCCCTGTGTTATTATTGGGAGGATGTGCGTGGATATAGGTGGAGTTATTTTCGTCATGTGGGTGGAATAGTAATGGAATAATTTGCATGTTAGGGACCTCAGTTTCCTATCAGGTCCGTGCGAAGGCCTCTGCATTCTGATTGGCTTGGAGGTGCCTGTTTGTGATTGGTTGGAATATGGCAATGTGCCTATTTAAACTCACTGATTTTAATTTGTAGTGTGATGCACATTCTGAGCAGCTTGAAAAAGGTCTGTGGACCGAAACAGCAGGGCTGTCGCTGCTGACAGCATACATCATGCTATTTTACCAATAAAGAGCATAAGAATACTGGATGGTGCTGACTCTATTGCTATTGATATACCAGAGTCTTGGGGACAGGGGAAGCTGACACAGGAAGGTTTGAAATTTACATGACAGCCGGCTGGAAGGGGTTTTGAAATCTCTGCAGACTTTAAAAACTGAGACAGGAAAGCTTTGATGCTAGGAAATAATGTCAACAATGTGGCTGTCACCTGTAACAAGGAAGCCTTAACCTCCTTAGCGGTAACCCCGTGTGTGACACGGGGTAAGCCGCCGGAGGGTGCCGCTCAGGCCCTGCTGAGCCGATTTTCATAATTTTTTTTCCGCTGGACGCAGCTAGCACTTTGCTAGCTGCGCCAGCACCCCGATCGCCACCGCCGCGCGCCCAATCGCCGCTATCCGGAGCGGCGCGCGCCCCCCCCCCCCCCCCCCAGACCCCTGCGCTGCCTGGCCAATCAGTGCCAGGCAGCGCCAAGGAGTGGATCGGGTCTCCCAATGACGTCCCGACGTCGGTGACGTCATCCCGCCCCGTCGCCATGACGGGGGAAGCCCTCCAGGAAATCCCGTTCTTTGAACGGGATTTCCTGATCGCCTATCGCCGGAGGCGATCGGCGGGGCTGGGGGGATGCCGCTGAGCAGCGGCTATCATGTAGCGAGCCCTGGGCTCGCTACATGATTTAAAAAAAAAAAAAAATCAAAAAAAAAACTGCTGCACTGCCCCCTGGCGGTATTTTTCATACCGCCAAGGGGGTTAATCAATTTTCACCTGGAGTAGAGAAGCCTTTTGATGTCTGTTAGGATACAATCTTATCTGTTGAATTCTGCAACCTTCAAAAAGCTAAAACAGGAACCCCTTGAAGTTCGCATATCACAGGAAGAATATGACAAGCGTTCTGTGATGTCACAATCTAGGAGATTTGAATTAGTTCCTGGGGGCTGGACATTAAATGCCCCAGGGGACACTTCGGACTATTTAAGCTGGTCCAGGACAGTCACAGGGATCTTCTCTTGGAGGTAGCGCATAGCTAGAGGGATCCCGAGCGAATCGGAACGGCGTTCTCCCGCCAAACCACGTTCTAACCTACGCAGTAACGTTATATCCCATTTTTATTTTTATGCAAATATCCTTGTGTGTATCTTGTAACTTTTACTTTGTAACTTTTTTACTTTGTTTTTTGTACATCTTTTGTATATATTATTTTCTGCATTGTTCCATTTTTTTCTGGAATATTAAATTGTTATTTAATAAGATTGACTTCTGCTGTACTAAACTAACACTCATAGCCTAGAAGAGACTGAAGTGTAACGAAGTTCATGCCTGATTGTATGATTGAGCGACACTACCGTATAAGAATGTAATTCGATTGTGTGTGGGGCGTTTGTCATACGTTGGCCTAAGCGCGCAGCTGACCCAACATACGAAAACGCCAGTGCGAGTAGCTCGACAGCAGTGTGGCTAACAGTATCGTTCGGAACGACTGTTAGTGGTTTTGCTTCACTACAGTGTAAGATTGCAATTGTGTGTGTGTGTGTGCGTGGCGTTCCCGTATTCGGCCTAAAGCGCAAAGCTGACCCGAATATGAAAACGCAGATTGCGTGTTGAGCACTCGACAGCTGAGTGGACAGGTCTAGCAACGGCTAGTGGTGGCAGTGGGAAGTGTTTGAGGGGTCCCAGCCTTGTTTGTAGCTTGAATACGGCTGCTCCCCGCTTGATCTGGTAAATCCCGCAGTCGGGAACCATATCTGCAGGCTTGCCGTGGGGCCAGTTCCTGGCATAATTGGCTGGCAGTGGTGGGAACGTTTAGTACATTAGTACGCAGTTTAGCTCGCTATTCTGAGTACTAAAGGCTGGAAGCTTGCTAGAAGCAACTAGCCTACAGAAGTCTACTCAGTGCAGAACCTATATACGTTTTTCCCCAAAGATACACACTTGGTATTTTGCTTCCTCTCCCCCCTTTTTTCTTTTTATTTTGCAACACGATGGCTCAGAAAGCATCCAGCTATGCAAGGCAAAGCAAAGAGATACTACTCAACCTGTGTGAGCACAAAGGCATCGAGACGGTGAGCGGCCAGACTAAGGAGCAGTTAGTTCGTGCCCTTGAGGAGTATGAGGCAGAGCGAGCCCGTGCTTCAACGCCAGCAGATGCAGCTCATGTATGCTACACAAGAGAAAAGAGATGTGTGCTCAGACCAGTCAACTCCTGACTTCATTACTGGCTGCCTCAAGTCTGCTGGCTAATTAAAATGGCAAAGCGTACCCCCTTCTTTCTTGGGGGTACAAGAAGGCCTACACGCGACACCCCTGTTGAGATGCAATGTACATTGCGTGGGCCAACTCCTGCAGGAAAGGCAGGTTGATAGTTTAGATCCTGCACATTCTGGTAGGCGAATGCATTATGCAAACGCTTTGCCATTTTAATTAGTCAGCAGACTTGAGGCAGCCAGTAATGAAGTCAGGAGTTGACTGGTCTGAGCACGCATCTCTTTTCTCTTGTGTAGCATAGATGCAGCTCATGACAAGCCAGAGGAGGAATCGCTCCCGCCACAGAATGCGAGTGGAGACGATGTCCTGGACGATCCACCAAGCAGGGAGATGCCATCTCTGGAAGCTGATCTACAGCTACTGAACTCGGCTGATCCTGAACTGCGCCTAAAGCTGATCCTACTGCACCGACAGGCAGAGGAGGGAAGAGCTGAACGGCGACGCCAGGCCGAGAGGGACAGACTCCAGGCCGAGAGGGAACAAGCTGCACAGCGACACCAGGCCGAGAGGGAAAGTGCTGAACGGCAACACCAGCTGGAGCTGGCTAAACTTCAGCAGCAGAACCGGTCTGCTGGACCCGCAGAACGCGAAGGTGAGCAAATCTACAGAATCCCCTGGATAAGTTCCCCGCTATGGACATAGACACTTTCCTACAGGGGTTTGAAAGGACTTGTCGGCAGTATGGGGTGCCCCGTGAGCAGTGGGCAAGATACCTCACACCAGGGCTGAGAGGCAAGGCCCTGGAGGCGTTTGTGAGTCTCCCCCAGGAGGAAGAAACAGACTTTGAGGCAATTAAGAAAGCCATTATTGCGCGATACCACCTCACGCCAGAGGTGTATCGAAAACGTTTCAGGACAGTGCAGCGAGGTCCTAATGACAGTTACCTGGATCATGCGTGCAACCTGCGCACTGCCTTCCAGCAGTGGGTAAAAGGACTGGCTGTTGAAACCTTTGATGCCCTGCAGGAACTGATAATAAAAGACCAGTTCCTCCACACTTGTCCTGTTGAGGTCCGGCAGTTTGTACGGGACCGAGAGCCGAAGACCGTGGATGAGGCCGCAAAAGTTGCTGATGCCTACACGTCCAATCGAGCATCTGACTTTCGAAGGACTACGGCGCCCAGCTGGAAGGGAGAAAAGCCTGCGAGACCTTCTCCTCTGAGCACCCAGCGAAGCCAAGTCCCGCAGCCGCCTGGAGGTAGAACAGCCACCGTTGACACTCGGAGATGTTTTGCCTGTAACAAACCGGGTCACATCAGTGCTACTTGCCCAGAAAAGAAGAAGGAAGCCCCAAACTCTGGCGGGGCCCGGAATGCGTTGTGTGCCACCAGGAATGCAGGTAGCTATGCAGAGAATCTGCAACCTGTCACGGTTGGGGATACAGTTACCACCGGTCTAAGAGACACTGGAGCAGAGGTGACTCTAGTGCACCCCCCAGCTTGTGAACCCTGAGGAGTACATTCCTGGCAAGACTATGGCTGTCAAAGCAGTTGGGGGTGTCACCCCCACCATACCCACCGCCTTGGTCCACCTGGATTGGGGGGCCGGCAGCGGAATGAAAGAAGTGGGGGTAACGGATGCCATCCCCACAAACGTTTTGTTGGGTACTGACCTGGGACGGTTAGTGGCCCGGTATGAGCCTACTCCACACCCCATGGGGCCTGCATCCCCAGCAGAAGTTAAGTACTCTTGCAAGGTACTGTGTGATAATGCTGTGCAAGCGGGGAGTGCTGGTGAGGCCCCAGGGGCTACGGACTGTGTACTAGGAGCCAGCCCTAGTGAGTCTCCAGTGCTCAGGCCTGGAGGGGGACACGTTGTTACCATGAATGCAGATAATGTTGATGTAATATGTGATGTGTTGCATGATGACATGTGTACAGTGAATGCTCCGTCAGCTGCAGTGGTGACCCGCAGTGCTCACTGGGCTGCAGCAGACGAATTGTCCACTGAAGGGGCTGATGTCACTGGGTCGGGCTCTTCCACTTCAGAGCCTGGCTCTGAGGACCCAGAGGCCTCTCAGTTTGCCACCTCCCTGGTGCCTGTGGCCGACAGCACTGAGTTCTCCGAGGCTGTACGGCTTGATAGCAGCCTGGAAGAGCTCAGGAGTCTGGCGGACAGGGCACCGGTGGAGGGCGACAGAGTGAGGGTGTACTGGGAGCACGGCAGACTGTACAGAGAGGTTCTTCCCTCTGAGCTGTCTGAGGTGGAGGAGGCCGACCGGCAGTTGATTGTCCCCACAGGTACAGGGAGCAGCTATTAAGAATAGCACATGAGGTGCCCCAGGGATCCGCAAGACCAAATCCCGGCTTGCCCACAATTTTTATTGGCCCCACATGGGGACAGATATTGCTGATTTTTGCCGGTCTTGTGTCACATGTCAGCGGGTCGGCAAAGCCGGTGACACCGACAAAGCCCCACTGAGGCCCTTACCCATAATAGAGGAGCCCTTCCAAAGGGTTGCTGTTGACATAATTGGGCCTCTAGCGATACCCAGCAGCACAGGGAAACGTTTCATTCTTACGGTGGTAGATTATGCCACTCGCTACCCTGAAGCTGTAGCCCTGAGCTCCATACGGGCAGACAAGGTTGCGGACGCATTGGTGCACATTTTCTAACGGGTCGGTTTTCCCCGCGAAATGCTCACCGATCACGGCCCGCAATTCATGTCGCGCCTAATGGAATGCCTCTGTAAACAAATGCAGGTAGAACACATCATGGCCAGCCCTTACCACCCCCAGACAAATGGGTTATGTGAGCGGTTCAATGGAACAGATGCTAAGGGTGTTTGTTGAATCGCAGGGGAGAGACTGGGAGCGATACCTGCCCCACTTACTGTTTGCTTATCGTGAGGTGCCCCAGGCATCCACCGGGTTCTCGCCCTTTGAGCTCTTATATGGGAGGAGGGTATGTGGACCCCTCGATCTCATTCGAGAGGTCTGGGAGGGGCAGGACATGGGTCCCGGGGTCTCCATAGTGGAATACGTTCTAAAGTTCCGGGGAAAAGATGGACACCCTGGTGGGGTTGGTGCGAGAGAATCTGACTCAAGCCCAGGCCACCCAGAAGCAGTGGTATGACCACGGGGCTAGGGAGAGAGTTTATGAGGTAGGTCGCAAGGTATGGGTCCTAAACCCGATGCGACAGAATAAGCTGCAGGCCGCTTGGGATGGGCCCTATACCATACATAGGAAGATTAGTGATGTGACCTATGTGGTCGCGCTGGATGACCGAGGTAAGCAGCTGAAAACATACCATGTAAATATGTTAAAGGAACATCATGCTAGAACCGCTTGCGCTCTCCCTGTCTGCAGTTTGCTACCGGACGGTGAAGCAGAGGCCCTGGTTGACATCCTGGCCTCCACCCAGGAAACCGACTCTGTTACCGAGGTGCAGATTTAGTTGACAGCAGAGGAGCAGGCTGGGCTATCTGATGTGCTGACCCTCTACCGTGGTACCTTTACAGCCCGCCCTGGTCTGACCAGCCTGGCTGTACACCATGTTGACACCGGAAATAACAAGCTGGTTAGACAGTCAGCCTATAGAGTCTCCCCTGAGGTTCAGGCCCACATCAGCAAGGAGATTGAGGAAATGCTGTCACTAGGGGTGATCC
The DNA here is from genome assembly GCF_040937935.1 of Hyperolius riggenbachi. NCBI lineage: Eukaryota > Metazoa > Chordata > Amphibia > Anura > Hyperoliidae > Hyperolius > Hyperolius riggenbachi. The sequence continues at coordinate 1,211,760 of NC_090652.1, read as the reverse complement.
AACGGTCGCACAGCGCATGGGCATCACCTGTAGTGCTAGTACCCAAACGGGACCAGACCACTCGGTTCTGTGTAGATTATCGAAACCTAAATTTGATAACTGCGTCAGACCCAATTACCCAATGCCGAGGGTCGACGAATTGTTAGATAAGCTAGCTGGCGCGCAATATCTAACAATCGTGGATTTGAGTCGGGGATACTGGCAGGTCCCTCTAACAGCTGAGGCACGGGAGAGGTCTGCCTTTATCACCCCCTCAGGTCTGTTTGAATTTAATGTAATGCCTTTTGGAATGAAAAACGCCCCGGCCACCTTCCAACGGGTTGTAAATGGTCTCCTGGAAGGTTTGGAACACTGCGCTTTCGCCTACCTGGATGACATCGCCGTGTTTAGCGCCAACTGGAAATACCACTTAGCACAGCTGTCACAGGTTTTGGGATGCATCACTGCAGCAGGACTAACAGTCAAGCCTAGAAAGTGTCAGATCGGCATGAAACAGGTACAGTACCTGGGACATGTGGTGGGGGGGAGAGCTTCGTCCAGATACTGGGAAGGTAGATGCCATTGTGTCCTGGCCCACCCCCAAACGAAGAAGCAGATTCAGTCCTTCTTAGGGACTGCTGGGTACCATAGAAAGTTTGTCCCCAACTACAGTGCCCTCGCCAAGCCATTGACAGACCTCACAAAAAAGAAGCTGCCCAAGCAGATTCTCTGGACACCAGAATGTGAACAGTCATTCACAGCTCTGAAGAGGGCCCTAGCCAGCCCTCCCGTGTTGCAAGCGCCAGACTTCAGCCGACGGTTTGTGGTCCAGACGGACGCCTCAGCCTTTGGCCTAGGTGCTGTGTTAAGCCAGGTAAACCAGACTGGGGAAGAACATCCGATTCTGTATTTAAGTCGGAAGCTGCTACCCCGGGAGGTAGCCTACGCCACCATAGAGAAGGAGTGCTTGGCAATTGTATGAGCCCTACAAAAGCTGCAGCACTATCTCTACGGTCGTGTATTCACGGTCGTCACCGATCACAACCCTCTTAGTTGGTTACATCGGGTTTCTGGTGACAATGGAAAACTGCTGAGATGGAGCTTAGTTCTCCAACAATATAGCTTCACTATTCAACACAGGAAGGGGAGCAATCATGGGAATGCGGACGGGCTGTCCCGTCAAGCAGAACCAACAATGTAGGCGCAGGCAGGATAATCTGGGAAGATCTGCCTTGCCCCATTCTAAAGAGGGGAGGTGTGGTGATATATTGGGATGCTGATGATGTTAGGAATACAGGAACATATTTCTTTCATTTTTCTGTCTACGTCTGCTAAAAAGCTAGTCTGGCTCTTGAGGAAACGGTTAATGGGAGCCTGTATGTACATGTAAATTCTGTATGTAAATGTACATTACCTCTGCCCGCATTATCCAGCAGGGGATGCTGTGTCTACTGCTAATTAGCTGCCAATTGAGGAAGAATAGACTGGTCAGCATGGCTTTTGAACTCTGGAGTCAGCCATTGTCCCATTATACAAAGCAAGACTACCAGAGTCTTGGGGACAGGGGAAGCTGACACAGGAAGGTTTGAAATTTACATGACAGCCGGCTGGAAGGGGTTTTGAAATCTCTGCAGACTTTAAAAACTGAGACAGGAAAGCTTTGATGCTAGGAAATAATGTCAACAATGTGGCTGTCACCTGTAACAAGGAAGCCTTAATCAATTTTCACCTGGAGTAGAGAAGCCTTTTGATGTCTGTTAGGATACAATCTTACCTGTTGAATTCTGCAACCTTCAAAAAGCTAAAACAGGAACCCCTTGAAGTTCGCATATCACAGGAAGAATATGACAAGCGTTCTGTGATGTCACAATCTAGGAGATTTGAATTAGTTCCTGGGGGCTGGACATTAAATGCCCCAGGGGACACTTCGGACTATTTAAGCTGGTCCAGGACAGTCACAGGGATCTTCTCTTGGAGGTAGCGCATAGTTAGAGGGATCCCGAGCGAATCGGAACGGCGTTCTCCCGCCAAACCACGTTCTAACCTACGCTGTAACGTTATATCCCATTTTTATTTTTATGCAAATATCCTTGTGTGTATCTTGTAACTTTTACTTTGTATCTTTTTTACTTTGTTTTGTTGTACATCTTTTGTATATATTTTCTGCATTGTTCCATTTTTTTCCTGGAATATTAAATTGTTATTTGAGGGGTTAAATTGTTGTTTGAGGGGTCACAGCCTTGTTTTTAGCTTGAATAAGGCTGCACCCCGCTTGATCTGAACAAAGCCGCAGTCGGGAACCGTATACGCAGGCGTGCCGGTTCCTGACACTCTGTGTCTCCTACAGGGGGTGTACTCTTCAGCTTGGAGGAGGGGCTAGGGAAGGGAGAGCTCAGGACAGCCCCAGACTGGGGTTAGCTGGGTGTGGTGAGGGAATAGTGAGTGTATAGTGTGATTGCTGATGGTGGTATGCTGTAATGCTCTGTGTCTCCTGCAGGGGGCGTACTCTTCAGCTTGGAGGAGGAGCCAGGGGAGGGAGAGCTCAGGACAGCCCCAGACTGGGTTTAGCTGGGTTGTGGTGGGGGAATAGTGAGTGTATAGTGTGATTGCTGATAGTGGCATGCTGTAATGCTCTGTGTCTCCTGCAGAGGGCAGACTCTTCAGCTTGGAGGAGGGGCCAGTGCAGGGAGAGCTCAGGACAGCCCCAGACTGGGGTTAGCTGGGTGTGGTTAGGGAATGCTGATTGTATAGTGTGATTGCTGATGGAGGCATGCTGTAATGCTCTGTCTCTCCTGCAGGGGGCGTACTCTTCAGCTTGGAGGAAGGGGCCTCGTTCTGGAACCAGCTGCTCACCTGGAGGATAGTAAGTGCTGCGAGCATCATAATATATATTGTGCAGTGATGACATTGATGAAAGGTATGCACACGTAATGTATATGACTTTCACCTGAACCAATCATTGATTGGCGAGTGGTAATCCAGGGACACTGCTGGCTCTGCCTGTCAAAGCATTGTTTTATGGTGAGGGGGAGGGGTCACACTGCAGGCTCCTCCTGTCACAGCGTTCTGTCCTGTGGCAAGGGGGAGGGGTCACACTGCTGGCTCCTCCTGTCAAAGCGTTCTGTCCTATGGGGTGGGGTTACACTGTAGGCTCCTCCTGTCAGCGTTCTGTCCTATGGGGAGGGATAGGGCTGAGGAGTCATGCTGCAGGCTCTGGTGGGAATACAGTGGGGGTCAGCCATGGATTTCCCAGCTCAGCCAGGTGTCGCACACAATATGGCCGCCTCGAGCAATCCTCCCGCTGGCCGCCTCTGTGGTCTCATTTATCATTGTGTGGTATTAGCGTCTGGGCTTTTGTTGCTGTGTATAATTTCTTGTCTTCTGCTTTTCCACAGTTTTTTGCTTCTATGATCTCCACTTTCACGCTGAACTTTGTGCTGAGTTTTTACAACCAGAAGCCAGGCGACCTGAGCAACCCGGGTCTCATCAACTTCGGGAGATTCGACACCGATGTGAGTCTCTGGTCTTCTCGTGTGTATGCCGTGTGTCTGACCTTCCATGTTGTACGAGTTGGTTGGTCTTCTCGTGTGTATGCCATTCCATGTTGTATGGGTTGGTTGGTCTTCTCGTGTTTATGCCGTGTGTATGCCCTTCCATGTTGTAGGAGTTGGTTGGTCTTCTCGTGTGTATGCCGTGTGTATGACCTTCCATGTTGTAGGAGTTGGTTGGTCTTCTCGTGTGTATGCCGTGTGTATGCCCTTCCATGTTGTATGGGTTAGTTGATCTTCTCGTGTGTATGCCGTGTGTATGCCCTTCCATGTTGAACGCGTTGGTTGGTCTACTCGTATGTATGCCGTGTGTATGCCCTTCCATGTTGTAGGAGTTGGTTGGTCTTCTCGTGTGTATGACCTTCCATGTTGTATGGGTTGGTTGGTCTTCTCGTGTTTATGCCGTGTGTATGCCCTTCCATGTTGTACGAGTTGGTTGGTCTTCTCGTGTGTATGCCCTTCCATGTTGTATGGGTTGGTTGGTCTTCTCGTGTTTATGCCGTGTGTATGCCCTTCCATGTTGTATGGGTTGGTTGGTCTTCTCGTGTTTATGCCATGTGTATGCCCTTCCATGTTGTACGAGTTGGTTGGTCTTCTCGTGTGTATGCCCTTCCATGTTGTAGAAGTTGGTTGGTCTTCTCGTGTTTATGCCGTGTGTATGCCCTTCCATGTTGTAGGAGTTGGTTGGTCTTCTCGTGTGTATGCCCTTCCATGTTGTAGGAGTTGGTTGGTCTTCTCGTGTGTATGCCGTGTGTATGCCCTTCCATGTTGTATGGGTTGGTTGGTTTTCTCGTGTGTATGCCGTGTGTATGCTCTTCCATGTTGTATGGGTTGGTTGGTCTTCTCGTGTGTATGCCGTGTGTATGCTCTTCCATGTTGTATGAGTTGGTTGGTCTTCTCCTGTTTATGCCGTGTGTATGACCTTCCATGTTGTATGGGTTGGTTGGTCTTCTCGTGTTTATGCCGTGTGTATGCCCTTCCATGTTGTACGAGTTGGTTGGTCTTCTCGTGTGTATGCCCTTCCATGTTGTAGGAGTTGGTTGATCTTCTCGTGTGTATGCCGTGTGTATGCCCTTCCAGGTTGTATGAGTTGGTTGGTCTTCTCCTGTTTATGCCGTGTGTATGCCCTTCCATGTTGTATGGGTTGGTTGGTCTTCTCGTGTGTATGCCGTGTGTATGCCCTTCCATGTTGTACGAGTTGGTTGGTCTTCTCGTGTGTATGCCCTTCCATGTTGTAGGAGTTGGTTGGTCTTCTCGTGTTTATGCCGTGTGAATGCCCTTACATGTTGTAGGAGTTGGTTGGTCTTCTCGTGTTTATGCCGTGTGTATGCCCTTCCATGTTGTACGAGTTGGTTGGTCTTCTCGTGTGTATGCCGTGTGTATGCCCTTCCATGTTGTACGAGTTGGTTGGTCTTCTCGTGTGTATGCCCTTCCATGTTGTATGGGTTGGTTGGTCTTCTCGTGTTTATGCCGTGTGTATGCCCTTCCATGTTGTACGAGTTGGTTGGTCTTCTCGTGTGTATGCCCTTCCATGTTGTAGAAGTTGGTTGGTCTTCTCGTGTTTATGCCGTGTGTATGCCCTTCCATGTTGTAGGAGTTGGTTGGTCTTCTCGTGTGTATGCCCTTCCATGTTGTAGGAGTTGGTTGGTCTTCTCGTGTGTATGCCGTGTGTATGCCCTTCCATGTTGTATGGGTTGGTTGGTTTTCTCGTGTGTATGCCGTGTGTATGCTCTTCCATGTTGTATGGGTTGGTTGGTCTTCTCGTGTGTATGCCGTGTGTATGCCCTTCCATGTTGTATGGGTTGGTTGGTCTTCTCGTGTTTATGCCGTGTGTATGCCCTTCCATGTTGTAGGAGTTGGTTGGTCTTCTCGTGTGTATGCCGTGTGTATGACCTTCCATGTTGTATGGGTTGGTTGGTCTTCTCGTGTGTATGCCCTTCCATGTTGTATGGGTTGGTTGGTCTTCTCGTGTTTATGCCGTGTGTATGCCCTTCCATGTTGTATGGGTTGGTTGGTCTTCTCGTGTGTATGCCGTGTGTATGCCCTTCCATGTTGTATGGGTTGGTTGGTTTTCTCGTGTGTATGCCGTGTGTATGCTCTTCCATGTTGTATGGGTTGGTTGGTCTTCTCGTGTGTATGCCGTGTGTATGCCCTTCCATGTTGTATGGGTTGGTTGGTCTTCTCGTGTTTATGCCGTGTGTATGCCCTTCCATGTTGTAGGAGTTGGTTGGTCTTCTCGTGTGTATGCCGTGTGTATGCCCTTCCATGTTGTATGGGTTGGTTGGTCTTCTCGTGTGTATGTCCTTCCATGTTGTATGGGTTGGTTGGTCTTCTCGTGTTTATGCCGTGTGTATGCCCTTCCATGTTGTATGGGTTGGTTGGTCTTCTCGTGTGTATGCCGTGTGTATGCCCTTCCATGTTGTAGGAGTTGGTTGATCTTCTCGTGTGTATGCCCTTCCATGTTGTAGGAGTTGGTTGGTCTACTCGTATGTATGCCCTTCCATGTTGTAGGAGTTGGTTGGTCTTCTCGTGTGTATGCCGTGTGTATGCCCTTCCAGGTTGTATGAGTTGGTTGGTCTTCTCCTGTTTATGCCGTGTGTATGCCCTTCCATGTTGTATGAGTTGGTTGGTCTTCTCGTGTGTATGCCGTGTGTATGCCCTTCCATGTTGTATGGGTTGGTTGGTCTTCTCGTGTGTATGCCCTTCCATGTTGTATGGGTTGGTTGGTCTTCTCGTGTTTATGCCGTGTGTATGCCCTTCCATGTTGTATGGGTTGGTTGGTCTTCTCGTGTGTATGCCGTGTGTATGCCCTTCCATGTTGTAGGAGTTGGTTGGTCTTCTCGTGTTTATGCCCTTCCATGTTGTAGGAGTTGGTTGGTCTTCTCGTGTGTATGCCGTGTGTATGCCCTTCCATGTTGTACGAGTTGGTTGGTCTTCTCGTGTGTATGCCGTGTGTATGCCCTTCCATGTTGTATGGGTTGGTTGGTCTTCTCGTGTGTATGCCCTTCCATGTTGTATGGGTTGGTTGGTCTTCTCGTGTGTATGCCGTGTGTATGCCCTTCCATGTTGTACGAGTTGGTTGGTCTTCTCGTGTTTATGCCGTGTGTATGCCCTTCCATGTTGTATGGGTTGGTTGGTCTTCTCGTGTTTATGCCGTGTGTATGCCCTTCCATGTTGTAGGAGTTGGTTGGTCTTCTCGTGTGTATGCCCTTCCATGTTGTATGAGTTGGTTGGTCTTCTCGTGTGTATGCCGTGTGTATGCCCTTCCATGTTGTATGGGTTGGTTGGTCTTCTCGTGTGTATGCCGTGTGTATGCCCTTCCATGTTGTACGAGTTGGTTGGTCTTCTCGTGTTTATGCCGTGTGTATGCTCTTCCATGTTGTATGGGTTGGTTGGTCTTCTCGTGTTTATGCCGTGTGTATGACCTTCCATGTTGTATGGGTTGGTTGGTCTTCTCGTGTTTATGCCGTGTGTATGCCCTTCCATGTTGTATGGGTTGGTTGGTCTTCTCGTGTTTATGCCGTGTGTATGACCTTCCATGTTGTATGGGTTGGTTGGTCTTCTCGTGTTTATGCCGTGTGTATGACCTTCCATGTTGTAGGAGTTGGCTGATATTCTCGTGTTTATGCCGTGTGTATGCCCTTGCATGTTGTAGGAGTTGGTTGATCTTCTCGTGTGTATGCCGTGTGTATGCCCTTCCATGTTGTACGAGTTGGTTGGTCTTCTCGTGTTTATGCCGTGTGTATGCCCTTCCATGTTGTATGGGTTGGTTGGTCTTCTCGTGTTTATGCCGTGTGTATGCCCTTCCATGTTGTAGGAGTTGGTTGGTCTTCTCGTGTGTATGCCCTTCCACTTCGCACTATCGGTGCGTCTGTCTCTGCATCCCCCGGATCCTGAATGCAAAGCTTTGTTCCTCCTTCTGCCCCACAAGCGAGGACTAAATGTGACATGATGGGGCAGTCTGTGTGGCCCCTGAACCTGTATGAGCATAACTGACACACAGGCCAAGAGATAGTCATGTGATTCTGCTGACACCGGTCACCTCTGCCTAATCCCTGAGGTCTCTACACACACTAGATTAAAGTCGGCGCACACAAACAACCGTCTGTCAGACAAGATTACCTGGCAGAAAGAAACAAGTAGTGTAACCTGCATTGTTCCTACACACCGCTATGCCACACTATTCTGTCCTGTGAATACTGCGTGCGCGAGAGAAAGGGACATTCTGCACGACGTGCGCATTCTCTGGAACTATGTCGATTGAGCGGCTTGTACACACCCAGCCGACTGCACAATATCTACCCAATACTTGTCTGTATTGATCCACCAAGCCTTTGACATGGGAGGCCAGGGTTTAAATCATGCTATGGTCAGTACCTATTCAGTAAGGAGTCCTTAGGCAAGACTCCCTAACACTGCAGGGTGGCCTCTTGAGTCCCTTAGTGGCTGCAGCTCTGGAGCGCTTTGAGTCCAACAGGAGAAAAGTGCTATACAAATGTTCTGATTATTATATTGGGCAGAATACCAGATATCAGTCCCTTGTCATTGCCATTTTGGCTAAATGCGATTGTCATCTGACATGGCGATATCTCTTTTTTTCAGTGCTCTGCCCATGCCAGCCAGCAGAGGGAGCTGTGAGGAAGTCTGCATGTCGGGTGTGGGGGGAACGCCAAGCAGACTGCCTCCTCACTCCACCCACCTATCAGTCATGTGACACAAAACTACAGTAACTGATAATTGCGCAGGAAGCTCCGCTCGCTGCAGCCAGAGAAGCAATGACCACTGCAGAGCAGCATGGGAAATCAGCGCACTGCAGAGCAGCATGGGAAGTCAGCACACTGCAGAGCAGCATGGGAAGTCAGCGCACTGCAGAGCAGCATGGGAAGTCATCACACTGCAAAGCAGCATGGGAAGTCATGGCGCTGCAGAGCTGCATGGGAAGTCAGCACACTGCAGAGCAGCATGGGAAGTCAGCACACTGCAGAGCAGCATGGGAAGTCAGCACACTGCAAAGCAGCATGGGAAGTCAGCACACTGCAGAGCAGCATGGGAAGTCAGCGCACTGCAGAGCAGCATGGGAAGTCAGCGCACTGCAGAGCAGCATGGGAAGTCAGCGCACTGCAGAGCAGCATGGGAAGTCAGCGCACTGCAGAGCAGCATGGGAAGTCAGCGCACTGCAGAGCAGCATGGGAAGTCAGCGCACTGCAGAGCAGCATGGGAAGTCAGCGCACTGCAGAGCAGCATGGGAAGTCAGCGCACTGCAGAGCAGCATGGGAAGTCAGCACACTGCAGAGCAGCATGGGAAGTCAGCACACTGCAAAGCAGCATGGGAAGTCAGCGCACTGCAGAGCAGCATGGGAAGTCAGCACACTGCAGAGCAGCATGGGAAGTCAGGGCGCTGCAGAGCAGCATGGGAAGTCAGGGCGCTGCAGAGCAGCATGGGAAGTCATCACACTGCAGAGCAGCATGGGAAGTCAGCGCACTGCAGAGCAGCATGGGAAGTCATCACACTGCAGAGCAGCATGGGAAGTCAGGGCGCTGCAGAGCAGCATGGGAAGTCAGCGCACTGCAGAGCAGCATGGGAAGTCAGCGCACTGCAGAGCAGCATGGGAAGTCATCACACTGCAAAGCAGCATGGGAAGTCAGCACACTGCAGAGCAGCATGGGAAGTCATCACACTGCAGAGCAGCATGGGAAGTCAGCACACTGCAGAGCAGCATGGGAAGTCAGCGCACTGCAGAGCAGCATGGGAAGTCAGCGCACTGCAGAGCAGCATGGGAAGTCAGCGCACTGCAGAGCAGCATGGGAAGTCAGCGCACTGCAGAGCAGCATGGGAAGTCATCACACTGCAGAGCAGCATGGGAAGTCAGGGCGCTGCAGAGCAGCATGGGAAGTCAGCGCACTGCAGAGCAGCATGGGAAGTCAGCGCACTGCAGAGCAGCATGGGAAGTCAGGGCACTGCAGAGCAGCATGGGAAGTCAGCACACTGCAGAGCAGCATGGGAAGTCAGCACACTGCAAAGCAGCATGGGAAGTCAGCACACTGCAGAGCAGCATGGGAAGTCATCACACTGCAGAGCAGCATGGGAAGTCAGGGCGCTGCAGAGCAGCATGGGAAGTCAGCGCACTGCAGAGCAGCATGGGAAGTCAGCACACTGCAGAGCAGCATGGGAAGTCAGCACACTGCAAAGCAGCATGGGAAGTCAGCACACTGCAGAGCAGCATGGGAAGTCATCACACTGCAGAGCAGCATGGGAAGTCATCACACTGCAAAGCAGCATGGGAAGTCATGGCGCTGCAGAGCTGCATGGGAAATCAGCACACTGCAGAGCAGCATGGGAAGTCAGCACACTGCAAAGCAGCATGGGAAGTCAGCACACTGCAGAGCAGCATGGGAAGTCAGCGCACTGCAGAGCAGCATGGGAAGTCAGCGCACTGCAGAGCAGCATGGGAAGTCAGCGCACTGCAGAGCAGCATGGGAAGTCAGCGCACTGCAGAGCAGCATGGGAAGTCAGCGCACTGCAGAGCAGCATGGGAAGTCAGCACACTGCAGAGCAGCATGGGAAGTCAGCACACTGCAAAGCAGCATGGGAAGTCAGCGCACTGCAGAGCAGCATGGGAAGTCAGCACACTGCAGAGCAGCATGGGAAGTCAGGGCGCTGCAGAGCAGCATGGGAAGTCATCACACTGCAGAGCAGCATGGGAAGTCAGCGCACTGCAGAGCAGCATGGGAAATCAGCGCACTGCAGAGCAGCCTGGGAAGTCCTCACACTGCAGAGCAGCCTGGGAAGTCAGGGCACTGCAGAGCAGCCTGGGAAGTCAGGGCACTGCAGAGCAGCATGGGAAGTCAGCGCACTGCAGAGCAGCCTGGGAAGTCAGGGCACTGCAGAGCAGCCTGGGAAATCAGCGCACTGCAGAGCAGCATGGGAAGTCATCGCAATGCAGAGCAGCATGGGAAGTCAGCGCACTGCAAAGCAGCATGGGAAGTCAGCACACTGCAGAGCAGCATGGGAAGTCAGCACACTGCAGAGCAGCATGGGAAGTCATCACACTGCAGAGCAGCATGGGAAGTCAGCACACTGCAGAGCAGCATGGGAAGTCAGGGCAAGGAGAGTTCTTGAGTCCACTAGGAGAAAATCACAATATTAATGTTTTGTGCTTGTCTTGAAGGCCGAACCCACTCGGGGAGTGGTCAGCGCAGCCATAGGCTGATAAGCTGTGACATCATTGCCGCAGTAAAATAAATATGAGTTTAGAATGGCTGCAGGCGTCTCTTGATGACTCTGTAATAAATCGTGTGGAGCAGATGTATCGGAACCAATGCGAGGAAAATTGCTGGGATGTGATTGGTTGCTGTGATTGCTCTACACTGCTTCTCGATAAATCGGTCCCCATGTAATACCCTTTACTGATCTGCTGTCCTGTTTCCTTCATTGCAGGAGAACAGCTACAAGTACTTTGAGCTGCCGATCTTCATTGGGATGGGAGCGATAGGTAAGATCGTCGTGGATCTGTGTGTGTGTGTGTATGAGACGGTATTCATTGGGATGGGACCGATAGGTAAGAGTGTTGCGGATCTGTGTGTGTGTATAGCCCAATCTACACGACACGATTCTTTGTACAATTCGATTACGATTCTATTTACGATCCGATTAAATCCGACTTGTCCGATCGGGATTTGATTCGATTCAGTTGGATTTGCCATTGCAAAACAATGGCAAATTGAATCAAATCCCGATCGGACAAGTCGGATTTAATCGGATCGTAAATAGAATCGTAATCGAATTGTACAAAGAATCGCATCGTGTAGATTGGATTTATGAGACGGTATTCACCCTGCAGACTGTCACACGCACAGCGGTGCTGATATAATGCGTGTGTAATATGTTTGTATTATACTGCTTACAGCACGACTGCCTTGTTTGTGTTCAGATGTGAGCGCTACAATATTTTCCATCAGATTTGTGCAATCGAATTGTACAGAACATCACACAGATCAAATCACATCAATATAGCTGTATTGGCATGACCGAGATACACACAGGCATATACATTGTGTGTGGGGGAAATCAGCGGGAAGCGATTCCATTTTGGATTGCTGAATTCTGTGAATTGGAATGTTTGGTTTTACCATCTTATCCGAAGTGAGTGCACTGATCATCCCTTTTACGGGAACAATCGATAACCACCTTCCAATGACTTACCGTCCTGCAAATCTGACCAAATGATCACATCTGAGGAAAATGTTGTACCTTGAAAGCACACCTGAAGTGAGAGGGATATGGAGGCTGCCATATTTATTTCTTGTTACACAATACCAGTTGCCTGCCAGCACTGCTGATCTATTTCTCTGCAGTAGTGGCTGAATCACGCACACCTAAAACAAGCCTGCAGCTAATCTTGTCAGATCTGATAATAATGTCAGAAACACCTGATCTGCTGCATGCTTGTTCAGGGGCTATGGCTAATAGTATTAGAGGCAGAGGATCAGCAGGATAGCCAGGTAACTGGTATTGCTCAAAACGAAATAAATATGGCAGCCTCCATATACCGCTCGCTTCAGTTGTCCTTTTAATGGACAGATAAAAGGGTTACTAAAGCTTTAATAAAAGCAGTATAACCTCCCTGGCGCTTCTTGCAGCCCCCTGCAGTGAGCCTGTACCCACGCCAACCTTTCACATCCCTCCAGACAGCACCGGCGACCCCCGCAAAGCTGGCTGGGCGTGGCCAGTGGGAGGTTACTGCATGTGGGCGGGCCCAGAGCCGGGAGTGTCATGCACAGTAGCGATAGTCCCGTGCTGCGCATGCACAGAGCACTGCCCTGCACAGGAACGTGATGAGAGGGCGTGGCCAGTGGGAGGTTACTGCATGTGGGCGGGCCCAGAGCCGGGAGTGTCATGCACAGTAGCGATAGTCCCATGCTGCGCATGCACAGAGCACTGCCCTGCACAGGAACGTGATGAGAGGGCGTGGCCAGTGGGAGGTTACTGCATGTGGGCGGGCCCAGAGCCGGGAGTGTCATGCACAGTAGCGATAGTCCCGTGCTGCGCATGCACAGAGCACTGCCCTGCACAGGAACGTGATGAGAGGGCATGGCCAGTGGGAGGTTACTACATGTGGGCGGGCCCAGAGCCGGGAGTGTCATGCACAGTAGCGATAGTCCCGTGCTGCGCATGCACAGAGCACTGCCCTGCACAGGAACGTGATGAGAGGGCGTGGCCAGTGGGAGGTTACTGCATGTGGGCGGGCCCAGAGCCGGGAGTGTCATGCACAGTAGCGATAGTCCCGTGCTGCGCATGCACAGAGCACTGCCCTGCACAGGAACGTGTTGAGAGGGCGTGGCCAGTGGGAGGTTACTGCATGTGGGCGGGCCCAGAGCCGGGAGTGTCATGCACAGTAGCGATAGTCCCGTGCTGCGCATGCACAGAGCACTGCCCTGCACAGGAACGTGATGAGAGGGCGTGGCCAGTGGGAGGTTACTGCATGTGGGCGGGCCCAGAGCCGGGAGTGTCATGCACAGTAGCGATAGTCCCGTGCTGCGCATGCACAGAGCACTGCCCTGCACAGGAACGTGATGAGAGGGCGTGGCCAGTGGGAGGTAACTGCATGTGGGCGGGCCCAGAGCCGAGAGTGTCATGCACAGTAGCGATAGTCCCGTGCTGCGCATGCACAGAGCACTGCCCTGCACAGGAACGTGATGAGAGGGCGTGGCCAGTGGGAGGTTACTGCATGTGGGCGGGCCCAGAGCCGAGAGTGTCATGCACAGTAGCGATAGTCCCGTGCTGCGCATGCACAGAGCACTGCCCTGCACAGGAACGTGATGAGAGGGCGTGGCCAGTGGGAGGTTACTGCATGTGGGCGGGCCCAGAGCCGAGAGTGTCATGCACAGTAGCGATAGTCCCGTGCTGCGCATGCACAGGAACGTAATGAGAGTGCGTGTAGCCGGCCAGCTTTCAGGGGGTCTCCGCTGCAGACTGGAGGGTCCCAGAAGGACAGCGCACATGTCTTTGTTACAGCTGATACAAATCCTGCAATAAATCAGCAGTGTGTTTACTTCCTGCTTTCATGGGAGCAGACATATTGTTTACAGCCTGTGCTTTCAAATGGGCTTATCTGCAGTGGCAGTCAGGTGACACAGGGGAGAGATCAGATTACAACTAGTGATTAGTCAGAGATGAGGGGGGGATCAGACAGGCTAAACTCTCTAAATACACACCGGGTGCATTTCTCTATGTATGAGTTCAGGTCCACTTTAAGAATTACTTGTAGGATTATTAGTTGAGCTGCAGGTTTCAGTCTCTGTGGAGCCGGCTGAGGGATTTGCCTGTGCAGTGAGTCAGGACAAGGGATGTACGGTTATCTGGAAGGGGCCAATCACACCTAAGCGATTAGCAGGCGATTCTCACTAATCGCTAAAGCAGTAGCGCTATGTCACCCTATGGCGGTGTTCTCATTGCTGCAATTGGAAACGATTGCGGGGTGTTTTGCAATTAGTGTCAATCGCAAACACGTTACCTGCAGCATTTTTAACCTTCCTGGCGGTAACCCCTAACGTAGTTCGGGGTAAGCCGCGCAGGAGGTTTTCTCCGGCCCTGCTCGGTCGATTTCCTTAATTTTTTTTTTTTTTTTTTTGCTGGACGTAGCTAGCACTTTACTAGCTGCGCCAGCACACTGATCGCCGCTGCCCCGCGCCCGATTGTCACTATCCGTTGCGGCGCGCGCCCCCCCCCCCCCCCCCAGACTCCGTGCGCTGCCTGGCCAATCAGTGCCAGGCAGCGCCGAGGGGTGGATCGGGACTCCCAATGACGCCATGGCGACGGGGGAAGCCCTCCAGGAAATCCCGTTCTTTGAACGGGATTTCCTGATCGGAGAGCGATCGAAGAGGGCGGGGGGATGCTGCTGAGCAGCGGTTATCATGTAGCGAGCCCTGGGCTCGCTACATGATTACAAAAAAAAAAAAACTGCTGCGCTGCCCCCTGGCGGAATTTTTCATACCGCCAGGAGGGTTAAGGTGATTCTGGAGCGATCGTGGTACAGTGCTTATAAAGCGCTGACTGGAATCGCGGAAACGTCCATCGATTTTTACCGTGCTAATCACGGTAAAAAATCACTTGAGCATTAGCGCTAGCATTTTGCGATTTCTACTGTGAATGGGCCATTAAGACAATAAAGGTTATTTGCTGGACAGAAGCTTATTATTCTGGGTACAGCAGGAAGCGTAAATACACCTTCTGAAACTTCTGACTCATTTCTGAGTGTTCTGAATGGCAGAATAGTTTCAGGAATCCGTCACAGCGTGTTACGGGCAGGGAAATGGCAGTGAGATGGATTGTAGTGACCGGGATTAGGCCTCTCGTATTGTGTGTATGGATGTCGGGAATGTGTGACATGACTTCGACTTGTGACGCTGTGTCTTCTGTCCTGCAGGGGGCATGCTGGGAGCGCTCTTCAACGCCTTAAACAACTGGCTGACCATGTTCAGAATCCGGTAAGTTCCAGCAAGCCTGTTAGGGACTGCCTGCGGTGGCTGTGATCAGAGTCATGTGACCGGCTGTGATGGGAATCATGTGACCAGCCGAGGGGGAGGGGCAGCTCCTGCATTGCTCATCAAACTGTGTACAATTTTTTAAAATATATATTTGTATGCATTCCTGCTTGCACAGAGGCTTGTAGCAGACACTGTTATAAACTGTTCTAAATCACCTTTTTTCGGCACCAGCAACTTCTTATAGCTGCGCCTCACAGACTGTGAGATCACTTTACTCTCAACGCAGCAAGCAGGAGATAGACTTTCTCAGGCTTCTTCAAAGTTTGATGGAGTTTATTAAATACACAGCTATACAGATACAGTTCATCATATCTTAGCCAAGCAAAGTCTTCTGTTTAAGTTCTTGGCGTTACAGCTCTTGACTAACCTCTCTC
Organism: Hyperolius riggenbachi; assembly: GCF_040937935.1. NCBI lineage: Eukaryota > Metazoa > Chordata > Amphibia > Anura > Hyperoliidae > Hyperolius > Hyperolius riggenbachi. The sequence continues at coordinate 1,196,312 of NC_090652.1, read as the reverse complement.
CTGAATGTTAGTTACCTTCTTTCTAACCTACGTTACATCTTCTAGACTACCTATGTACAGCATACATTAGATCAGATTACATATAGAATGGAAATACTTAGAGGTTCCAGTCAGCATATCTATAGCAGGAAAGTAGGAAGCAGAGTGCGCTCCGTCCGGCCTTTTAATACCGACTAGGAAAGAGTTAAATGTGACCTCATCTTCCGCCATCCCCCAGACCAGACTATTGGCTTAGCCCCCTCGTGGTGTCATAATACCCACCTACTCGATTAATATTTAATGATGCCTTTCCCTTACATACTGGAATGTGGTATTTGGTAAATATGGCCTATGTTTACTGTTCTTGTGGTGTACATGTTGAGGTCAGTGAGACCTGTGGCCTTGTCCATAGAACAGCTTCTTGGTATGTCCTCGTTCTGCTGACAGAACTGTAGATTTTCTCTCTAAGAGAAAATCCCCTTAAAGGGCAGGTCTGCACCCCAAGCCTTTTTGACTAACTCAGTCCAAATAACTGAGGCCTACTTAAATTATAACAGACACCACAGCTTATCGTGTTATTTAGGAGAGTCCAGCTGCCTGCATCACACCAGCAGCACCTGCGTGTATCTGCACAGACTCAGTTACTGCTGTGGCAGCTGTGCAGGAAGAGATGATAGTGGGCTCAGGGGAGACCAGCTGCCTGCATCACACCAGCACCCACGTCTATCTGCACAGACTGTCACCGGAGCTGCTGCACCAACTGTGCAGGAAGAGATCACACTACACAATACATACACAGACAATGATAGGATTAGAGTGTGAGCTCCTCTGAGGACAGTCAGTGACATGACTATGTACCCTGTAATGTGCTGCAGGAGATGTCAGTGCTATATAAATACATAATAATAATATGGTAGAACATTACACTATGACTGTGGTAGGATTAGAGTGTGAGCTCCTCTGAGGACAGCCAGTGACATGACTATGTACCCTGTAATGTGCTGCAGAAGATGTCAGTGCTATATAAATACATAATAATAATATGGTAGAACATTACACTATGACTATGGTAGGATTAGAGTGTGAGCTCCTCTGAGGACAGCCAGTGACATGACTATGTACTCTGTAATGTGCTGCAGAAGATGTCAGTGCGATATAAATACCTAATAATAATATGGTAGGACATTACACTATGACTATGGTAGGATTAGATTGTGAGCTCCTCTGAGGACAGTCAGTGACATGACTATGCTCTCTGTAATGTGCTGCAGGAGATGTCAGTGCTATATAAATACATAATAATAATATGGTAGGACATTACACTATGACTGTGGTAGGATTAGAGTGTGAGCTCCTCTGAGGACAGTCAGTGACATGACTATGTACTCTGTAATGTGCTGCAGACGATGTCAGTGCTATATAACTACATAATAATAATATGGTAGGACATTAGACTATGACTATGATAGGATTAGAGTGTGAGCTCCTCTGAGGACCGTCAGTGACATGACTAAGTACTCTGTAATGTGCTGCAGGAGATGTCAGTGCTATATAAATACATAATAATAATATGGTAGGACATTCTACTATGACTATGGTAGGATTAGATTGTGAGCTCCTCTGAGGACAGTCAGTGACATGGCTATGTACTCTGTAATGTGCTGCAGACGATGTCAGTGCTATATAAATACATAATAATAATATGGTAGGACATTAGACTATGACTATGGTAGGATTAGAGTGTGAGCTCCTCTGAGGACCGTCAGTGACATGACTAAGTACTCTGTAATGTGCTGCAGGAGATGTCAGTGCTATATAAACACATAATAATAATATGGTAGGACATTATACTATGACTATGGTAGGATTAGAGTGTGAGCTCCTCTGAGGACAGTCAGTGACATGATGACTATGTACTCTGTAATGTGCTGCAGGAGATGTCAGTGCTATATAAATACATAATAATAATATGGGAGGACATTACACTATGACTATGGTAGGATTAGAGTGTGAGCTCCTCTGAGGACAGTCAGTGACATGACTATGTACTCTGTAATGTGCTGCAGGAGATGTCAGTGCTATATAAATACATAATAATAATATGGTAGGACATTACACTATGACTGTGGTAGGATTAGAGTGTGAGCTCCTCTGAGGACAGTCAGTGACATGACTATGCTCTCTGTAATGTGCTGCAGAAGATGTCAGTGCTATATAAATACATAATAATAATATGGTAGGACATTACACTATGACTATGGTAGGATTAGATTGTGAGCTCCTCTGAGGACAGTCAGTGACAGGACTATGTACTCTGTAATGTGCTGCAGGAGATGTCAGTGCTATATAAATACATAATAATAATATGGTAGGACATTAGACTATGACTATGGTAGGATTAGAGTGTGAGCTCCTCTGAGGACAGTCAGTGACATGACTATGTACTCTGCAATGTGCTGCAGGAGATGTCAGTGCTATATAAATACATAATAATAATATGGTAGCACACTAGACTATGACTATGGTAGGATTAGATTGTGAGTTCCTCTGAGGACAGTCAGTGACATGCCTATGTACTCTGTAATGTGCTGCAGAAGATGTCAGTGCTATATAAATACATAATAATAATATGGTAGGACATTAGACTATGACTATGCTAGGATTAGAGTGTGAGCTCCTCTGAGGACAGTCAGTGACAGGACTATGTACTCTGTAATGTGCTGCAGGAGATGTCAGTGCTATATAAATACATCATAATAATAATAATATGGTAGGACATTACACATTAAATACATCATAATAATAATAATATGGTAGGACATTACACTATGACTATGGTAGGATTAGAGTGTGAGCTCCTCTGAGGACAGTCAGTGACATGACTATGTACCCTGTAATGTGCTGCAGGAGATGTCAGTGCTATATAAATACATAATAATAATATGGTAGAACATTACACTATGACTGTGGTAGGATTAGAGTGTGAGCTCCTCTGAGGACAGCCAGTGACATGACTATGTACCCTGTAATGTGCTGCAGAAGATGTCAGTGCTATATAAATACATAATAATAATATGGTAGAACATTACACTATGACTATGGTAGGATTAGAGTGTGAGCTCCTCTGAGGACAGCCAGTGACATGACTATGTACTCTGTAATGTGCTGCAGAAGATGTCAGTGCGATATAAATACCTAATAATAATATGGTAGGACATTACACTATGACTATGGTAGGATTAGATTGTGAGCTCCTCTGAGGACAGTCAGTGACATGACTATGCTCTCTGTAATGTGCTGCAGAAGATGTCAGTGCTATATAACTACATAATAATAATATGGTAGGACATTACACTATGACTATGGTAGGATTAGAGTGTGAGCTCCTCTGAGGACAGTCAGTGACATGATGACTATGTACTCTGTAATGTGCTGCAGGAGATGTCAGTGCTATATAAATACATAATAATAATATGGTAGGACATTAGACTATGACTATGGTAGGATTAGAGTGTGAGCTCCTCTGAGGACCGTCAGTGACATGACTAAGTACTCTGTAATGTGCTGCAGGAGATGTCAGTGCTATATAAATACATAATAATAATATGGTAGGACATTATACTATGACTATGGTAGGATTAGAGTGTGAGCTCCTCTGAGGACAGTCAGTGACATGATGACTATGTACTCTGTAATGTGCTGCAGGAGATGTCAGTGCTATATAAATACATAATAATAATATGGTAGGACATTACACTATGACTGTGGTAGGATTAGAGTGTGAGCTCCTCTGAGGACAGTCAGTGACATGACTATGCTCTCTGTAATGTGCTGCAGAAGATGTCAGTGCTATATAAATACATAATAATAATATGGTAGGACATTACACTATGACTATGGTAGGATTAGATTGTGAGCTCCTCTGAGGACAGTCAGTGACAGGACTATGTACTCTGCAATGTGCTGCAGGAGATGTCAGTGCTATATAAATACATAATAATAATATGGTAGCACACTAGACTATGACTATGGTAGGATTAGAGTGTGAGCTCCTCTGAGGACAGTCAGTGACAGGACTATATACTCTGTAATGTGCTGCAGAAGATGTCAGTGCTATATAAATACATAATAATAATATGGTAGCACACTAGACTATGACTATGGTAGGATTAGATTGTGAGTTCCTCTGAGGACAGTCAGTGATATGACTATGTACTCTGTAATGTGCTGCAGAAGATGTCAGTGCTATATAAATACATAATAATAATATGGTAGGACATTAGACTATGACTATGGTAGGATTAGATTGTGAGCTCCTCTGAGGACAGTCAGTGACATGACTATGTACTCTGAAAAGTGCTGGAGGAGATGTCAGTGCTATATAAATACATCATAATAATAATAATATGGTAGGACATTACACTATGACTATGGTAGGATTAGAGTGTGAGCTCCTCTGAGGACAGTCAGTGACATGTCTATGTGCTCTGTAAAGTGCTGCAGAAGATGTCAGTGCTATATAAATACATAATAATAATATGGTAGGACATTACACTATGACTATGGTAGGATTAGAGTGTGAGCTCCTCTGAGGACAGCCAGTGACATGACTATGTACTCTGTACAGTGCTGCAGAAGATGTCAGTGCTATATAAATACATAATAATAATATGGTAGGACATTACACTATGACTATGGTAGGATTAGATTGTGAGCTCCTCTGAGGACAGTCAGTGACATGCCTATGTACTCTGTAATGTGCTGCAGAAGATGTCAGTGCTATATAAATACATAATAATAATATGGTAGGACATTACACTATGACTATGGTAGGATTAGAGTGTGAGCTCCTCTGAGGACAGTCAGTGACATGACTATGTACTCTGTAATGTGCTGCAGAAGATGTCAGTGCTATATAAATACATAATAATAATAATATGGTAGGACATTAGACTATGACTATGGTAGGATTAGAGTGTGAGCTCCTCTGAGGACAGTCAGTGACATGGCTATGTACTCTGTAATGTGCTGCAGGAGATGTCAGTGCTATATAAATACATAATAATAATATGGTAGGACATTAGACTATGACTATGGTAGGATTAGAGTGTGAGCTCCTCTGAGGACAGTCAGTGACAGGACTATATACTCTGTAATGTGCTGCAGAAGATGTCAGTGCTATATAAATACATAATAATAATATGGTAGGACATTACACTATGACTATGGTAGGATTAGAGTGTGAGCACTCTCACTCTTTCTCTCTCCTCATTGTTAATGATAATTAATGACTTATTAGGGTGACAGTTTTGGGGCTGAGCTCTGTACAGACTCTCTCTGAGTATCATCTACATGTGACATCCGGGCTCAGGTGTGGCTCCGCCCCCTGGGGGAGGGGGGTATACAGAGGAGGCAGCCAGGATCCATTGCTAAGCCTCCTGCAGCCAGTATAGCCAATACCCCCTGACCACCCCCTCCCCCACACACTCACACTATTCACACCCAGAGACAGAGGATGGAGAAGCGAGAGGGGAGGAGGAAGCAGAAGAGAGGGTCTCCTGCTATATGCTGGTCGCTGCAGCCATGGCCTGGGTCATATCTGGACATAGCACAGGCTGGAGAGTGGTGTATTTAACATAAGTGACTACACAGCAGTACCTCCTGCTATATTGTGGTGATCACTGCAGCCATGGCCTGGGTCATATTCGGACAGGCTGCTGATTGGCGAATGCTTATTTTTATTTGTAAAGGCTCTTACACATGGGCACATCTCTATATAGGGATGTGCCTCTCCTATGTAAAGGGGCCTATACACTGGTTGATTTCAGCCATCGATCGATTCTACAGAATTGATTGATCGATCAGAAATCGTTTCTTTCAAATCTATCAATCAACCGATTTGCGGCCGATTTCGATGGATTTGATCGATCTGACAGGATGGAAAATCTAGGTTGGCTGCTGGTAGCAGATCGATGGCTCATAGAGTTGCATTGGATCTAATGGTGCAAAATGCATTTAGATCGATTTTCAATAGATTTCAGTCTGAAATCTATTAGACATCTGTTCCTAGTGTGTGGCCCACATCAGATAGATTCCTGTCAGATTGGACTTGTCAGGCATCTGACAGATCTATCCGATGGTCGAATCTGCTGCAAATCTATCAGTGTATGGCCACCTTCAGTCAGTCTGCAGTGCTGTGTAATCTCATCACAGAAGCACACCTGATAAGCAGGGCTGTACAACCCTAATGATGGGTCTGACGCTCCCCCTGCTGGACACAGTCATATTTACATTCATGAGTCATGCTTCTTGTTTATTTGCTTTATAATTTTAATAAACTTATTTATTTTAAAATGAACCCAGAATATAAGAAAAAGATATAGAAATGAGTTTCATGTGACATGCTTCTTATCACAGGCAGCTCATCACTGGTAATAATACAGAGTACAGAGATTATTATCAGTGACAGATATACAGATACAGCTATAATCATGTGACAATAAATGAGGATTTCAGGATATAATGATTCAGGACAGAAACCAGGAATTGTCCCTGGAAATCACAGACAGCTAGTAATTACTGGCAGGACAATCAGCCAATCACAATCCTCTCCCTGTGATGTCACCAGTGGGCGGAGCTCTCACACCCCCCGACTCCCCCCAGATATATTTATACAACCTCTATATACACCTAACCCAGCATGGAGGGGCTCAGTGAAGGTGGCAGTGAAGGTGTGGAGGTGTCTGATGGGGTCACACAGGGCATAAAAGGAGATCTGCCCGGCCTCATAATCCAGATATATCCTGACTCTCCTGACTCTATCACTGGGGATCCCATCAGGTAACTGCATCGCTTTACTGTCATGTCTCACTGAGTACTGATTAAACCATCTCTCCCTGCACAAACCCCAGGACTTGTTATTCCCTCCAATCCCTGACTGCTTTCCCCTCCTGGCTATACTGGGGTAACACATCCCAACTCTCCACTCATGTGATCTCCCAACATCCACTTCCCAGTAATGTCTCCCTGAGGAGAAACTCCGGCTGCTCAACACCTGAGGCCAATCCTGAAATCTCTCTGCTGTGTCTGGGCGGTTCTGCTCTGTATCTGACCTGGATGCAGTTTTCCTGTCATCTGATATATGTAGCTTATTACAAGCTGTGGTTATATCCAGTAATATGTCTGCATACACTGGCAGCCCTGATGTTTGCTGTGCAGCCCCAATATGTGTCCCCCCAGCCTGGCGCTGTGTGTGTTGTGTGGTGGAGAAGGGTTGGGGGCGTGGCCTGGATAGTTTAGCAGTGATGGGAACTTTGTCCTCTGTACTGGAATGTGGATAGGCCTGTGTGTGTTGTGCAGTGGGGGAGGGCTGGGTGTGTGGCCTGGATAGTGGGGGCGGGGCCTGTGTGTGTTGTGCGGTGGGGGAGGGCTGGGTGTGTGGCCTGGATAGTGGGGGCGTGGCCTGTGTGTCTGTATGTTTCTGCACAATTACCCCAGACATGATATCAGCCAGTCCTGTGTGTAATGTGTGTGAGATGCCGGCCACATCCAGATCCCCTCCATCATGAAGCTGCTTATCATGTCTGTCCTCCGTGTCACACAAGTCACCTGTGTCTGATTCCTGTAAGACAGTCAGTGGATCAGTCATGTGACACAGCTCCTCAATGTGACGCATCTTCCTGGACAGCTCCGCCTTCTTTATCTCCAGCTGCCTGATGATGTCATCATAGGATTGTGACATCATCTCTGCCTGCCTCATGATGCCACTCAGGACCCTCTCCTCCAGCTCCTCCAGCCGTCTCCTGAGGTCTCTAAACAGGGCAGTGACTCTCTCTGATTCACCAGCTGCTTTTTCTTGTGCTTTTCTCCTGCGTTCCTCCAGACTCTGGACTCTTTTCTCAGCCTCCTGTGTCTCTGCCATCAGTGTCTGCAGATCATTCCTCAGCTTCTCCTTCTTCTTCTCAGAGGCCTCCTGTAGTGTCTCCACCTGGTGTCCCCCATGTTCTCCATCCAGTCTGCAGGACACACAGACACATGAGGCATCCTCAGTGCAGTAATACTTCAGTATTTCCTTATGGACGGAGCATTTCCTGGTCTCCGGGGAGGTGGTGGGGGCACATAAGACGTGTTCTGGTGCCTTGCTGTGGGCTCTCAGGTGATTATCACACATAGAAGCGTCACACAGCAGACAGGACATAACAGCAGGTACAGGAGAATGGATACAGTAAGTACAATGGACTCCGGCCTCCTCCTGATCTGGCTGAGTAGTCAGGAAACGCTCTGCTATGTTCCTCAGAGCAATGTTCCTGTGTAATCCAGGCCGCTCCTTGTACTTCTCTCTACATTCAGGACAGGAATAACCTGCAGACCCCTCCTGTGAGTCCAGCACACGATCAATACAGACCCGGCAGAAGTTGTGACCACATCTCAGGCTTACAGGATCTGTATAAATGTCCAGACAGACGGGACACTCCAGCTCCTCGCTCAGATCAGCAGACGCCATCGCTGGCAGCAGGAGAGGAAACCAAACTGAAAGTCTCTGATTCTCAGAATCCAGAACAACCAGTTACTTATTATTTCTCTGAGGGAGGGGCGACTGCAAAGCTGACAAACTGCATTACATTCTTATATTTTGTCAGCGCTTAAAGTGAACCAGAGACGAAGCACCCTCATGTATTTTACCATGGAAATCAGTGGGAACATTAGAGAAAACACTTACCATGCTCTCTGTTCCATCCTCACTGCTAAAAGTGTCTGTTATCTAGCTGAGATAAGAATCCCGGACTGAGCATTGAGTCTGGCTTTGCTATAATGACTCAGCTATAATGATTCCTGAGCAAAGCCAGCAGGGGGCAGGCTTGGACTTGAAGACAGCAAAGAACACAGTCTCAGCTATAATTATTCTGTAGCAAAGCCAGACCGACTGCTTAGTCGGGATTCTTATCTTAGAAGTGATAACAGGCAAATTAAACAGAGAACAATGTAACAAAGAGCACATTAGGTGTTTACTGTCATGTTCCCACTGATTTATAAGGTAAAATACATGAGGTTGCTTCATCTCTGGTTCTCTTTAACAGCTTTACCGAGATGTATTTCTTCCACCACGAACACCCGTTTGGTGAACGACTCATCGAGTAGTTGTGACCACCATAAGAATGGTCTACTCCACCTGCGGGGCATTCAATGGGCTCCCCTCGCCACTCGGTCAGACTCCAGCATAAAAGGATGGCTGTGGGGAAGAGAGCCAATCACAGCTGAAGGAGGCTACTGAACTGACACGTGATATAAGAGACTTGCTTTTATTGGATAGATCTGACATCCATGATTAAATTGCAGTTCATTATTGTTCTGCATATAAATCATAAGTACTGTACTGTGTACAGAGAGTGCACCTATTGGGACATTTGACCCTAGTGACAACACTCTGTTATAACATCTGGTGTGAGCACTAAGTGGTAGTAGAAAACTGGATTACACTCCCTCCGTACAGCACGAGCTTCCTGGTCTAAATTAGGGAACAGTCTGCACGGTGGCCTAGTGGTCAGCGCTCTCGCCTTGCAGCGCTGGGTCCCCGGTTTGAACCCTAGCCAGGGCTTTGTCTGCACGTAGTTTGTATCTTCTCCCCGTGTCTGACTGTGTTTCCTCCAGGCACTTGAATTTCCTCCCACATCCCCAAAACAGAGATAAGTTATTTGGCTTCCCTCTAAATTGTTCTTAGAATACATACACTACACAATGCATACATAGACATAGTACTATGGTAGACTTTAGAGTGTAGATCCTCGTTAAATAAACTCAGTAGTAAAAAAAAAAAAATTCCCCTGGGGGGGGGGGGGGGGGGGTACTTACCTCAGTAGGGGGAAGCCCCCGTCGTCCTCTGTCCCACGGTGGTCTCGCTGCAGCCCTCTGAATACATAGCCGACAATTTGTCAAGCTGTGCAGTATTTGCCTTTCCCTGTTCCAGCGGGTGCGCTGTTGCGGCACTCAGCACAGAAATAGGCGGAAATAGCTGATCTCTGTGGAGTCCGCTCTACTGCGCAGATGCCGGAGACTAGCAGGAGACTTGCGCCTGCGCAGTAGAGCGGCCCGGCAGCGATCGATCGGCTATTTCCGCCTATCTCCGAGCGGAGAGCTGATACTGCGCCTGTGCTGGAGCCGGGAAGGTAAATATTTACATCGCAGCCGCTCCGAGGCACAGAGTGAGACCGCCGTGGGACACAGGAGGAGGGGGGAAGCCTCGATAGGATCCGGAGGTGAGTACCCCCCAGGAGTGACAAGACCATATACTCTGTACATCGATGCAGAAGATGTCGGCGCTATATAAATACTAAAGAATTAGTAGCTGTAAAAGAAAGCTGTTATCAGTGTTCTGTAGAGCGATGTGCACATTATATACCGGTCTGGAGTATATCTATGGCCACCTGGACAGACCAGACACACATGCCAGGATACTACGCCTGGATTTCAGCTCGCCCTTTAACATCATCTGGCCACACATTCTCCAGGAAGACCTCGCCGTACTTGGGGTTCATCCTCACCAATTGGACCCAGGTCGTTAAGCTGGGAGACATTTACTCACAAGAAATGGTCACCAACACTGGGGCACGACAGGGCTGCGTCCCGTCTCCGCTGCTGGTCTCCCTTTATACGAATAACTGCAGGTCAAGGTCATTAAGTTTCCTGATGATACTACCATTGTCAGCCTCATCACCAAGGATAATGAACTGTCAGCAGGTGGACAGAATTTGCAACTGGTGCAAGGAGCACAGGCTAGTGCTCAACACTGCAGAAACTGTCGCACTGATTTCAGGAGGTCAGCTCCCACCCCTCCTCCTATCTGCATTGATAGCACTGAGGTGGCTAGAGTACCCTGCGCCCGCCTTCTGGGCACCAGCATCTCCAACTGTCTCAACTGGAAGTCCAACATCACGGCTGCCCAGCAGAAAGCCCAGCAGAGACTCTTTTTTTCCTTCACCATCTGAGGAACTTTGGCATGAACCAAGAGATCCTGACATGTTTCTTCTCCACCACCATTGAATCAATCTTCTGCTTTTCCATCCTTGTCTGGTATGCTGGTGAGGGGCACAAACTGCAGATGGTCATCAGGGCGGTGGAGAGGATGATTTGAAGGCCCCTCCCCACACTTGCCCTCCTACACAGCTCCAGGTTGCACTCTAGAGCACTGAGGTATGCCAGCGACCCCTCTCACCCAGGCCACTGCTTCCTCAGCCCGTTTCCATTGGGCCGCAGGCTAGGGGCCATCTCCACCAAGACCACCAGACACAGGAACTCATGAACTCTCTTCACTTATTGCCCCCCGTAGCTGCGGCCAACCAGTCAACCGGCCCTCTTGACTTGACTGACTGATTTATCTCAGACATTTTCCATGCCACTTCTTGTGAACTTTTTTTTACTGACTAAAGAAAACCTGTAATGAAGAAATAGTCCCCTGGGGGGTACTTACCTCCTGAGGGGGAAGCCTCTGGATCCTAACAAGGCTTCCCCCATTCTTCTCTGTCCCTCCGTTGTCCAGCTGCAGCCCCCCAAAGTGCGGAGATGTAAATATTTACCTGACTGGATCCATCGCAGGCGTACTAGCGGATCTCCCTCCGGGGTGAGGTGTAAATAGCCGAACCCCATCGATCCACTCTGCTGTGCGGGCGTGAGTCCTCTTGCGCCTGCGCAGTAGAGCGGATACAATCGGGTTCGGCTATTTCCCCTTTACCCGAAGGAGGAGCCGCTACTGCGCTGGATCCCGGAAGGTAAATAAATCAGGATTCCGGGACACTTCGGGGGAGCCAGTGCTGGACTGTCTGCAGCTACAGGGGAGGGGGAAGCCTCATTGGGACCCTGAGACTTCCCCCCCCCCCCTCCCAAGGTGAGTACAGCCCCCCCCCCCCCCCGGGGGATGGTTTTTTGTTAGTCTCTTTAAAGCAGAACTGAAATGAAAAAGAAAAACCGTGTTTGACTTACCTGGGGCTTCTGCCAGCCCCTTGCAGCCTTCCTGTCTCGCACCCGTCCTCCGCGATCCTCTGTTATCCCACCACCAGCTAGTCTCGGTACTGTTGTACCATTGACTTGTAAGTCGACGGCAAGCCTCGTGTATTTTTCTCGCCCGCAATAGTGTCCTACGCTAATAGCGCAAGATGCTATTGTGGAGAAAGATACGGGTGGCCCGGGGTGTGCAGGCGCAGTTGCCGAGGGGATGGAACTGAAAGTAGCTGACAGCGGGAGAACGGAGGATCCTGGAGAACTGGTGTGGGACACGAAGATGCACGGGGTTGGTTGGGGGGAGAAGAGAGGATAGTGGAGGAGCGGCACAGGACAGGAAGGCTGCACGGGGCTGGAGGCAGGAGAAGAGAGGATAGTGGAGGAGCGGGACAGGAAGGCTGCACGGGGCTGGAGGCGGGAGAACAGAGGATAGTGGAGGACCTGCAGGGGGCTGGAGGCGGGAGAAGAGAGGATCATAGAGGACCTGCACGGGGCTGGAGGCGGGAGAAGAGGATAGTGGAGGAGCGGCACAGGACAGGAAGGCTGCACGGGGCTGGCGGCGGGAGAACGGAGGATCGTGGAGGACCGGCGTGAGACAGGAAGGCTGCAGGGGGCTGGTGGCAGGAGAATGGAGGATCATGGAGGACTGGCGCAGGACAGGAAGGCTGCACGGGGTTGGTGGCGGGAGAAGAGAGGATCATGGAGGACCGGCACAGGACAGGACGGCTGCACGGGGCTGGCGGCGGAAGAACGGAGGATCGTGGAGGACCGACACGGGACAGGAAGGCTGCACGGGGCTGGAGGCGGGAGAGCAGAGGATAGTGGAGGAGCGGCACAGGACAGGAAGGCTGGACGGGGCTGGAGGCGGGAGAAGAGAGGATAGTGGAGGAGCGGCACAGGACAGGAAGGCTGCACGGGGCTGGAGGCGGTAGAAGAGAGGATCATGGAGGAGCTGCACGGGGCTGGCGGCGGGAGAACGGAGGATCGTGGAGGACCTGCACGGGGCTGGTGGCGGGAGAACAGAGGATAGTGGAGGACCTGCAGGGGGCTGGAGGCGGGAGAAGAGAGGATCATGGAGGACCTGCACGGGGCTGGAGGCGGGAGAAGAGAGGATAGTGGAGGAGCGGCAAAGGACAGGAAGGCTGCACGGGGCTGGAGGCGGGAGAACAGAGGATAGTGGAGGAGCGGCACAGGACAGGAAGGCTGCACGGGGCTGGAGGCGGGAGAACAGAGGATAGTGGAGGACCTGCAGGGGGCTGGAGGCGGGAGAAGAGAGGATCATGGAGGACCTGCACAGGGCTGGAGGCGAGAGAACAGAGGATAGTGGAGGAGCGGCACAGGACAGGAAGGCTGCACGGGGCTGGCGGCGGGAGAATGGAGGATCGTGGAGGACCGGCGTGAGACAGGAAGGCTGCAGGGGGCTGGTGGCGGGAGAATGGAGGATCATGGAGGACTGGCACAGGACAGGAAGGCTGCGCGAGGCTGGCGGCGGGAGAACGGAGGATCGTGGAGGACCGACGCGGGACAGGAAGGCTGCACGGGGCTGGAGGCGGGAGAGCAGAGGATAGTGGAGGAGCGGCACAGGACAGGAAGGCTGCACGGGGCTGGAGGCGGGAGAAGAGAGGATAGTGGAGGAGCGGCACAGGACAGGAAGGCTGCATGGGTCTGGAGGCGGGAGAAGAGAGGATAGTGGAGGAGCAGCACAGGACAGGAAGGCTGCACGGGGCTGGAGGCGGGAGAAGAGAGGATCATGGAGGACCGGCACAGGACAGGACGGCTGCACGGGGCTGGAGGCGGTAGAAGAGAGGATAGTGGAGGAGCGGCACAGGACAGGAAGGCTGCACGGGGCTGGAGGTGGGAGAGCAGAGGATAGTGGAGGAGCGGCACAGGACAGGAAGGCTGCACGGGGCTGGCGGCGGGAGAACGGAGGATCGTGGAGGAGCGGCACAGGACAGGAAGGCTGCACGGGGCTGGAGGCGGGAGAAGAGAGGATAGTGGAGGAGCGGCACAGGACAGGAAGGCTGCACGGGGCTGGAGGCGGGAGAAGAGAGGATAGTGGAGGAGCGGGACAGGAAGGCTGCAGGGGACTGGCGGCGGGAGAATGGAGGATCGTGGAGGAGCGGCACAGGACAGGGAGGCTGCATGGGTCTGGAGGCGGGAGAGCAGAGGATAGTGGAGGAGCGGCACAGGACAGGAAGGCTGCACGGGGCTGGAGGCGTGAGAACGGAGGATAGTGGTGGTGCGGCACAGGACAGGAAGGCTGCACGGGGCTGGAGGCGGGAGAACGGAGGATTGTGGAGAAGCGGCGCAGGACAGGAAGGCTGCACGGGGCTGGCGGCGGGAGAACGGAGGATCGTGGAGGAGCGGCACAGGACAGGAAGGCTGCACGGGGCTGTGAGGCGGGAGAAGAGAGGATAGTGGAGGAGCGGCACAGGACAGGAAGGCTGCACGGGGCTGGAGGCGGGAGAAGAGAGGATAGTGGAGGAGCGGCACAGGACAGGAAGGCTGCACGGGGCTGGAGGCGGGAGAAGAGAGGATAGTGGAGGAGCGGCACAGGACAGGAAGGCTGCACGGGGCTGGAGGCGGGAGAAGAGAGGATAGTGGAGGAGCGGCACAGGACAGGAAGGCTGCACGGGGCTGGAGGCGGGAGAAGAGAGGATAGTGGAGGAGCGGCACAGGACAGGAAGGCTGCACAGGGCTGGAGGCGGGAGAAGATAGGATAGTGGAGGAGCGGCACAGGACAGGAAGGCTGCACGGGACTGGCGGCGGGAGAATGGAGGATCGTGGAGGAGCGGCATGGGGCTGGAGGCGTGAGAACGGAGGATAGTGGTGGAGCGGCACAGGACAGGAAGGCTGCACGGGGCTGGAGGCGGGAGAACGGAGGATTGTGGAGAAGCGGCGCAGGACAGGAAGGCTGCACGGGGCTGGCGGCGGGAGAACGGAGGATAGTGGAGGAGCGGCACAGGACAGGAAGGCTGCACGGGGCTGGAGGCGGGAGAAGAGAGGATAGTGGAGGAGCGGCACAGGACAGGAAGGCTGCACGGGGCTGGAGGCGGGAGAAGAGAGGATAGTGGAGGAGCGGCACAGGACAGGAAGGCTGCACGGGGCTGGAGGCGGGAGAAGAGAGGATAGTGGAGGAGCGGCACAGGACAGGAAGGCTGCACGGGGCTGGAGGCGGGAGAAGAGAGGATAGTGGAGGAGCGGCACAGGACAGGAAGGCTGCACAGGGCTGGAGGCGGGAGAAGAGAGGATAGTGGAGGAGCGGCACAGGACAGGAAGGCTGCACGGGACTGGCGGCGGGAGAATGGAGGATCGTGGAGGAGCGGCATGGGGCTGGAGGCGTGAGAACGGAGGATTGTGGAGGAGCGGCGCAGGACAGGAAGGCTGCACGGGGCTGGCGGCGGGAGAACGGAGGATTGTGGAGGAGCGGCGCAGGACAGGAAGGCTGCACGGGGCTGGCGGCGGGAGAACGGAGGATCGTGGAGGAGCGGCGCAGGACAGGAAGGCTGCATGGGGCTGGAGGCGGGAGAAGAGAGGATAGTGGAGGAGCGGCACAGGACAGGAAGGCTGCACGGGGCTGGCGGCGGGAGAACGGAGGATCGTGGAGGAGCGGCGCAGGACAGGAAGGCTGCACGGGGCTGGTTGAAGCCCCAGGTAAGTGATACTCTTTGGGGGGTTTTTTGTGTCATTTCAGTTCCACTTTAACTGATCAGAATTTTTTTCCATGCCACTTCTTGCAACGCCAGACTCCTCATATACAGAGCTAATGTGTGTACCAGCCGCACATTCTGTCTATACTTTATTATAATGTCTAATGGTTCCCGCTTGCTTTTTAGCCCTCCACGTAATTTGCTATAGATGTCAGCAATGACCACAGTTTCTTCTTTATATTCAGTGGTATTTAGTCGGTCTGCAAAATTCCTGTTGCTGCTTTTCCCAGCTTTCTGCACAGAACTGGAGGCAAAACACGAGCCATCCTGTGTGTTATTCCCAGAATTAGAGCAGCCTGAGCCTCCCTCTTACAGTGCCCCGTAATCGGGTGATGTACGGGCAGATCGGCCATAAGATGGATCTCTCTCTGATCCAATGTGATGAGAGGGATCTGTTGGCTGCCCATATACTGCAGGATAATTTCAGTAACAAATCTGTCAGGAATTGGCCTGGTGACACCGCCTACCTGCCCGCCCCCACAAGAGTAATATGTTATCTCCTCCCCCTTACTTCCATGGTGCCTGTACAGTGTAAATTCTCACCTGTCCTGCTGGGGTGACTGGGCGGCCTCTGCTGCCACCCCTGTTACTGAGTGTCTGTGCCACATGTGATGTCACACACATGGTATCTCGTGGCACAGACACTCTGTAACGGGGGCCACATCAGATGATGCAGAGAGTCACCCCAGCAGGACAGGTGAAACGTTACAAAGCACTGGGGTGGAGGAACAGCGGCCGGGGGTCCGTTACCACAGCACACTTCCGACCAGCATGTCCGATCATTACATCTAACATATATATAATGATCCATCAGGCAGACGTTGTTGGGTGCTGGTTAGTGATTTGGATGGTGATCAGGAGGACATGTTGGGTGCTGGTTAGTGATTTGGATGGTGGATCAGGAGGACGTGTTGGGTGCTGGTTAGTGATTCGGATGGTGGATCAGGAGGACTTGTTGGGCGATGGTTAGTGATTCGGATGGTGGATCAGGAGGACGTGTTGGGTGCTGGTTAGTGATTTGGATGGTGGATCAGGAGGATGTGTTGGGTCCTGGTTAGTGATTTGGATGGTGGATCAGGAGGACGTGTTGGGTGCTGGTTAGTGATTCGGATGGTGGATCAGGAGGACATGTTGGGTGATGGTTAGTGATTCGGATGGTGGATCAGGAGGATGTGTTGGGAGCTGGTTAGTGATTTGGATGGTGGATCAGGAGGAAATGTTGGGAGCTGGTTAGTGATTCGGATGGTGGATCAGGCGTACGTGTTGGGTGCTGGTTAGTGATTTGGATGGTGGATCAGGAGGACGTGTTGGGTGCTGGTTAGTGATTCGGATGGTGGATCAGGAGGACATGTTGGGTGCTGGTTAGTGATTCGGATGGTGATCAGGTGGACGTGTTGGGCGATGGTTAGTGATTTGGATGGTGGATCAGGAGGACATGTTGGGGGCTGGTTAGTGATTCGGATGGTGAATCAGGAGGACGTGTTGGGTGCTGGTTAGTGATTCGGATGGTGATCAGGTGGACGTGTTGGGCGATGGTTAGTGATTCGGATGGTGGATCAGGAGGACATGTTGGGGGCTGGTTAGTGATTCGGATGGTGGATCAGGAGGAAATGTTGGGAGCTGGTTAGTGATTTGGATGGTGGATCAGGAGGACGTGTTGGGTGATGGTTAGTGATTTGGATGGTGGATCAGGAGGACGTGTTGGGTGCTGGTTAGTGATTCGGATGGTGGATCAGGAGGAAATGTTGGGAGCTGGTTAGTGATTCGGATGGTGGATCAGGCGTACGTGTTGGGTGCTGGTTAGTGATTTGGATGGTGGATCAGGAGGACGTGTTGGGTGCTGGTTAGTGATTCGGATGGTGGATCAGGAGGACATGTTGGGCGCTGCTTAGTGATTTGGATGGTGGATCAGGAGGACGTGTTGGGTGCTGGTTAGTGATTCGGATGGTGGATCAGGAGGACATGTTGGGCGCTGGTTAGTGATTTGGATGGTGGATCAGGAGGATGTGTAGGGTGCTGGTTAGTGATTTGGATGGTGGATCAGTAGGATGTGTTGGGTGCTGGTTAGTGATTCGGATGGTGGATCAGGAAGACTTGTTGGGTGCTGGTTAGTGATTCGGATGGTGGATCAGGAGGACGTGTTGGGTGCTGGTTAGTGATTCGGATGGTCATCAGGTGGACGTGTTGGGCGATGGTTAGTGATTTGGATGGTGGATCAGGAGGACATGATGGGGGCTGGTTAGTGATTCGGATGGTGGATCAGGAGGAAATGTTGGGAGCTGGTTAGTGATTCGGATGGTGGATCAGGAGGACGTGTTGGGTGATGGTTAGTGATTTGGATGGTGGATCAGGAGGACGTGTTGGGTGCTGGTTAGTGATTCGGATGGTGGATCAGGAGGAAATGTTGGGAGCTGGTTAGTGATTCGGATGGTGGATCAGGCGTACGTGTTGGGTGCTGGTTAGTGATTTGGATGGTGGATCAGGAGGACGTGTTGGGTGCTGGTTAGTGATTCGAATGGTGGATCAGGAGGACATGTTGGGCGCTGCTTAGTGATTTGGATGGTGGATCAGGAGGACGTGTTGGGTGCTGGTTAGTGATTTGGATGGTGGATCAGGAGGACATGTTGGGCGCTGGTTAGTGATTTGGATGGTGGATCAGGAGGATGTGTAGGGTGCTGGTTAGTGATTTGGATGGTGGATCAGTAGGATGTGTTGGGTGCTGGTTAGTGATTCGGATGGTGGATCAGGAAGACTTGTTGGGTGCTGGTTAGTGATTCGGATGGTGGATCAGGAGGACTTGTTGGGTGCTGGTTAGTGATTCGGATGGTGGATCAGGAGGATGTGTTGGGTGCTGGTTAGTGATTTGGATGGTGGATCAGGAGGATGTGTTGGGTGCTGGTTAGTGATTTGGATGGTGGATCAGGAGGATGTGTTGGGTGCTGGTTAGTGATTTGGATGGTGGATCAGTAGGACGTGTTGGGCGATGGTTAGTGATTCGGATGGTGATCAGGTGGAGGTGTTGGGCGCTGGTTAGTGATTTGGATGGTGGATCAGGCGGACGTGTTGGGCGCTGGTTAGTGATTTGGATGGTGGATCAGGAGGACATGTTGGGGGCTGGTTAGTGATTCGGATGGTGGATCAGGAGGAAATGTTGGGAGCTGGTTAGTGATTCGGATGGTGGATCAGGAGGACGTGTTGGGTGATGGTTAGTGATTCGGATGTTGGATCAGGAGGACGTGTTGGGTGCTGGTTAGTGATTCGGATGGTGGATCATTCGTACGTGTTGGGTGCTGGTTAGTGATTCGGATAGTGGATCAGGAGGACTTGTTGAGTGCTGGTTAGTGATTCGGATGGTGGATCAGGCGTACGTGTTGGGTGCTGGTTAGTGATTTGGATGGTGGATCAGGAGGACGTGTTGGGTGCTGGTTAGTGATTCGGATGGTGGATCAGGAGGACGTGTTGGGTGCTGGTTAGAGATTTGGATGGTGGATCAGTAGGATGTGTTGGGTGCTGGTTAGAGATTTGGATGGTGGATCAGTAGGATGTGTTGGGTGCTGGTTAGTGAGTCGGATGGTGGATCAGGAGGACGTGTTGGGCGATGGTTAGTGATTGGGATGGTGGATCAGGAGGATGTGTTGGCTGCTGATTAGTGATTTGGATGGTGGATCGGGAGGACGTGTTGGGCGCTGGTTAGTAAATCGGATGGTGGATCAGGACGACGTGTTGGGCGCTGGTTAGTGATTTGGATGGTGGATCAGGAGGACATGTTGGGCGCTGGTTAGTGATTTGGGTGGTGGATCAGGAGGATGTGTTGGCTGCTGATTAGTGATTTGGATGGTGGATCGGGAGGACGTGTTGGGCGCTGGTTAGTAAATCGGATGGTGGATCAGGAGGACGTGTTGGGCGCTGGTTAGTGATTTGGATGGTGGATCAGGAGGACATGTTGGGCGCTGGTTAGTGATTTGGATGGTGGATCAGGCGGACGCGTTGGGCGCTGGTTAGTGAATTGGATGGTGGATCAGGAGGACATGTTGGGTGCTGGTTAGTGATTTGGATGGGGGATCAGGTGGATGTGTAGGGTGCTGGTTGGTGATTCGGATGGTGGATCAGGAGGACATGTTGGGTGATAGTTAGTGATTTGGATGGTGGATCAGGCGGACGTGTTGGGCGCTGGTTAGTGATTTGGATGGTGGATCAGGAGGACATGTTGGGGGGGCTGGTTAGTGATTCGGATGGTGGATCAGGAGGACATGTTGGGAGCTGGTTAGTGATTTGGATGGTGGATCAGGTGGATGTGTAGGGTGCTGGTTGGTGATTCGGATGGTGATCAGGTGGACGTGTTGGGCGATAGTTAGTGATTTGGATGGTGGATCAGGTGGATGTGTAGGGTGCTGGTTGGTGATTTGGATGGTGATCAGGTGGACGTGTTGGGCGATAGTTAGTGATTTGGATGGTGGATCAGGCGGACGTGTTGGGCGCTGGTTAGTGATTTGGATGGTGGATCAGGAGGACATGTTGGGGGCTGGTTAGTGATTCGGATGGTGGATCAGGAGGACATGTTGGGAGCTGGTTAGTGATTCGGATGGTGGATCAGGAGGACGTGTTGGGTGCTGGTTAGTGATTCGGATGGTGGATCAGGAGGACGTGTTGGGCGATGGTTAGTGATTCGGATGGTGATCAGGTGGACGTGTTGGGCGATGGTTAGTGATTTGGATGGTGGATCAGGCGGACGTGTTGGGCGCTGGTTAGTGATTTGGATGGTGGATCAGGACATGTTGGGGGCTGGTTAGTGATTCGGATGGTGGATCAGGAGGACATGTTGGGAGCTAGTTAGTGATTCGGATGGTGGATCAGGAGGACGTGTTGGGTGCTGGTTAGTGATTCGGATGGTGGATCAGGAGGACGTGTTGGGTGATGGTTAGTGATTCGGATGGTGGATCAGGAGGACGTGTTGGGTGCTGGTTAGTGATTCGGATGGTGGATCAGGAGGACGTGTTGGGTGCTGGTTAGTGATTCGGATGGTGGATCAGGAGGATGTGTTGGGTGCTGGTTAGTGATTTGGATGGTGGATCAGGAGGACGTGTTGGGTGATGGTTAGTGATTCGGATGGTGGATCAGGAGGACATGTTGGGTGCTGGTTAGTGATTCGGATGGTGGATCAGGAGGACATGTTGGGCGATGGTTAGTGATTCGGATGGTGATCAGGTGGACGTGTTGGGCAATGGTTAGTGATTTGGATGGTGGATCAGGAGGACGTGTTGGCTGCTGGTTAGTGATTTGGAGGGTGGATCAGGAGGACGTGTTGGGTGCTGGTTAGTCATTTGGATGCTGGATCAGAAGGACGTGTTGGGTGCTGGTTAGTCATTTGGATGGTGGATCAGGAGGACGTGTTGGGTGCTTGTTAGTGATTAGGATGGTGGATCAGGAGGACGTGTTGGGTGCTGGTTAGTATTTCGGATGGTGGATCAGAAGGACATGTTGGGAGCTGGTTAGTCATTTGGATGGTGGATCAGGAGGACGTGTTGGGTGCTGGTTAGTGATTAGGATGGTGGATCAGGAGGACGTGTTGGGTTCTGGTTAGTGATTTGGATGGTGGATCAGGAGGATGTGTTGGGTGCTGGTTAGTGATTTGGATGGTGGATCAGGAGGACTTGTTGGGTTCTGGTTAGTGATTTGGATGGTGGATCAGGAGGACTTGTTGGGTGCTGGTTAGTGATTCGGATGGTTATTGATGCAGATTCTCGATCTGGCGGTAGAATTGCTGGATGTGTGGCGGCCAGCTTTAGCAGCCTGGTGTTTTTGCATTGTGATTCACTTGGAAGGGAATGGATGGAGACCTGTTGGAGAGGATTGGAGTGAATTTAGCAGATGTCAGGTGATGTCACACTAATGTCTTTTCCTTGTCGTCCTCCTGCTCTTGTAATTAGCTTTCTGGGCGGCTGTGGTCGGATGTCATTAATAATTCTTATTGGCACGGCTCTGCCATTCGTTGTCTCTGTGTAACGGGAGAAGCTGCTGTCTGCATTATGCGGCGCTGGAAGGATGTGCGTCCGCCGATCTGTGCTGACCGCCGGCGTGGGTGTAAATTCCAGTCACATTCTCTCATCCAACGCTTCAGATCATACTCACATGTAAAGCACTTTTACTACTTAGTGGTAGATTTACTAACTCTGCCGTCCATCGAAGTCCCAACCAATCGCAGGGCCATAAGTGTCCTGACCAATCGCAGGGCCATAAGTGTCCTGACCAATCGCAGGGCCATAAGTGTCCCGACCAATCGCAGAGCCATAAGTGTCCCGACCAATCGCAGAGCCATAAGTGTCCCGACCAATCGCAGGGCCATAAGTGTCCCGCCCAATCGCAGAGCCATAAGTGTCCTGACCAATCGCAGAGCCAGATGTGTCCCGACCAATCGCAGAGCCAGATGTGTCCCGACCAATCGCAGAGCCAGATGTGTCCCGACCAATCGCAGAGCCAGATGTGTCCCGACCAATCGCAGAGCCAGATGTGTCCCGCCCAATCGCAGGGCCATAAGTGTCCTGACCAATCGCAGGGCCATAAGTGTCCTGACCAATCGCAGGGCCATAAGTGTCCTGACCAATCGCAGGGCCATAAGTGTCCTGACCAATCGCAGGGCCATAAGTGTCCTGACCAATCGCAGGGCCATAAGTGTCCCGACCAATCGCAGAGCCATAAGTGTCCCGACCAATGGCAGAGCCAGATGTGTCCTGGCCAATCGCAGGGCCAGATGTGTCCTGGCCAATCGCAGGGCCAGATGTGTCCTGGCCAATCGCAGGGCCAGATGTGTCCTGGCCAATCGCAGGGCCAGATGTGTCCTGGCCAATCGCAGGGCCCGATGTGTCCTGGCCAATCGCGGGGCCAGATGTGTCCCGGCCAATCGCGGGGCCAGGTGTGTCCCGGCCAATCGCGGGGCCATGTGTGTCCCGGCCAATCGCGGGGCCATGTGTGTCCCGGCCAATCGCGGGGCCATGTGTGTCCCGGCCAATCGCGGGGCCATGTGTGTCCCGGCCAATCGCGGGGCCAGGTGTGTCCCGGCCAATCGCGGGGCCAGGTGTGTCCCGGCCAATCGCGGGGCCAGGTGTGTCCCGTCCAATCGCGGGGCCAGGTGTGTCCCGTCCAATCGCGGGGCCAGGTGTGTCCCGTCCAATCGCGGGGCCAGGTGTGTCCCGTCCAATCGCGGGGCCAGGTGTGTCCCGTCCAATCGCGGGGCCAGGTGTGTCCCGTCCAATCGCGGGGCCAGGTGTGTCCCGTCCAATCGCGGGGCCAGGTGTGTCCCGTCCAATCGCGGGGCCAGGTGTGTCCCGTCCAATCGCGGGGCCAGGTGTGTCCCGTCCAATCGCGGGGCCAGGTGTGTCCCGTCCAATCGCGGGGCCAGGTGTGTCCCGGCCAATCGCGGGGCCAGGTGTGTCCCGGCCAATCGCGGGGCCAGGTGTGTCCCGGCCAATCGCGGGGCCAGGTGTGTCCCGGCCAATCGCGGGGCCAGGTGTGTCCCGGCCAATCGCGGGGCCAGGTGTGTCCCGGCCAATCGCGGGGCCAGGTGTGTCCCGGCCAATCGCGGGGCCAGGTGTGTCCCGGCCAATCGCGGGGCCAGGTGTGTCCCGGCCAATCGCGGGGCCAGGTGTGTCCCGGCCAATCGCGGGGCCAGGTGTGTCCCGGCCAATCGCGGGGCCAGGTGTGTCCCGGCCAATCGCGGGGCCAGGTGTGTCCCGGCCAATCGCGGGGCCAGGTGTGTCCCGGCCAATCGCGGGGCCAGGTGTGTCCCGGCCAATCGCGGGGCCAGGTGTGTCCCGACCACAGTTAGGCAAGAAAGAGGTGAGCAGGCAGAATCGTGCAATAAGTATTGCTAATGACTAATGTGTAAACAACAAGGGGGGTAAGGTCACCGACCTAGCTACATTACTACCAAAAAGCTCAAAAAGACAAAGCAACCCCCATAATGGTGTATAGAAATAATTGTCAAGAACAAAGAAATGGTGCAAAAAGCCAAAGGTAAATGCAGAAATGGGCCTGGGCACGGCCTGCATTGTTTTTAATCTTTTTGCAGTTGGCTAAATAAAGAGAAAAACATTTTTGCATTTACCTTTGGCTTTTTGCACCATTTCTTTGTTCTTGAGAATTATTTCTATACACCATTATGGGGGTTGCTCTGTCCCGGCCAGTCGCAGAGCCAGGAAGCAGCTCTTAGACAATCACCTCTTACACGGAGGAAGAGACCCAGGATATCTTCTTATACACACAAATACATGATATAGGGATAAGTTGTTATATTATAGCCATTATCTTTTTATTAGTTTATATTTTCCCCCTTTTATGGATTTGCCATATATCCTCGTGTCCTGTTAGCTTCATCCTTGCCTTTTCTTTCCTCTCTTCGGACGTCTCGCGACCTTTTTCTGGAGCTGCGTAGAGAAGGTAGATTGTCTTTGCCTGGGGCAATCGTTTATAATCTCTTAGATCAGTACCGATGCCGTGTGCCTTCACCTAGTGATCCAGCGTTCTGGCTGATCTGCTGCTAGCTCTTCCCCTCTCCCTAGAACAGAACTCTCCAGCTGGGCTGTGTGTCTGCAGGCATAGGGTTCCCTGTACTGTCACCTGCAGCAATCACTAACTCAGAATGAGTATATACTGTATTTACCAGACTATAAGACGCTCCTGACCATAAGATGCACCTAGGGACAAAAACCAGGGGAAAAATATTTACATATATACTAAACCTGGTGCATCCATTGTGAAGGGGAATCTTGTGGATTAGGCCCCCTTTGTACCTCTTGTGTGTCCCTGTGTCCTCCTCTGTATGGGCACAGTACAGGGAGTCCCCGACATTGCGGTGAATTGGAGGTGCGTATTGGCAGCATTCACAAGTCAGGAACTCCCTGCATTTGGAGTATAAGACGCAGTGACTTTTCCCCCCTAATTTTGGGGGAGAAGAAGTGAGTGTTGTAGTCCAAGAGATCCAGTATGTATATATAGTGTGTGGGCGGGCGTCCGTTCCCCAGCAGGTCGGCGGTGTGGTGGGTGTGGCTGTGAGAAGCTGCTGTACATCGGTTTGCACCGTATAGTAGGCACCATACATCGCTAGCTTTATTTTTATTATTCCTGACACTTCTCTGTACTCTGTACAATCCTCATACGCTGCACAGAAGGAGAGAGGGAACACTGCTGACACTTCTCTGTACTCTGTACAATCCTCATACGCTGCACAGGAGGAGAGAGGGAACACTGCTGACACTTCTCTGTACTCTGTACAATCCTCATACGCTGCACAGGAGGAGAGAGGGAACACTGCTGACACTTCTCTGTACTCTGATACAATCCTCATACACTGCACAGAAGGAGAGAGGGAACACTGCTGACACTCCTCTGTACTCTGTACAATCCTCATACGCTGCACAGAAGGAGAGAGGGAACACTGCTGACACTTCTCTGTACTCTGTACAATCCTCATACGCTGCACAGGAGGAGAGAGGGAACACTGCTGACACTTCTCTGTACTCTGATACAATCCTCATACGCTGCACAGGAGGAGAGAGGGAACACTGCTGACACTTCTCTGTACTCTGATACAATCCTCATACACTGCACAGGAGGAGAGAGGGAACACTGCTGACACTTCTCTGTACTCTGATACAATCCTCATACGCTGCACAGGAGGAGAGGGAACACTGCTGACACTTCTCTGTACTCTGATACAATCCTCATACCCTGCACAGGAGGAGAGAGGGAACACTGCTGACACTTCTCTGTACTCTGATACAATCCTCATACGCTGCACAGGAGGAGAGGGAACACTGCTGACACCTCTCTGTACTCTGATACACTCCTCATACACTGCACAGGAGGAGAGAGGGAACACTGCTGACACTTCTCTGTACTCTGATACACTCCTCATACACTGCACAGGAGGAGAGAGGGAACACTGCTGACACTTCTCTGTACTCTGATACAATCCTCATACGCTGCACAGGAGGGAGGGAACACTGCTGACACCTCTCTGTACTCTGATACACTCCTCATACACTGCACAGGAGGAGAGAGGGAACACTGCTGACACTCCTCTGTACTCTGTACAATCCTCATACGCTGCACAGAAGGAGAGAGGGAACACTGCTGACACTTCTCTGTACTCTGTACAATCCTCATACGCTGCACAGGAGGAGAGAGGGAACACTGCTGACACTTCTCTGTACTCTGATACAATCCTCATACGCTGCACAGGAGGGAGGGAACACTGCTGACACCTCTCTGTACTCTGATACACTCCTCATACACTGCACAGGAGGAGAGAGGGAACACTGCTGACACTCCTCTGTACTCTGTACAATCCTCATACGCTGCACAGAAGGAGAGAGGGAACACTGCTGACACTTCTCTGTACTCTGTACAATCCTCATACGCTGCACAGGAGGAGAGAGGGAACACTGCTGACACTTCTCTGTACTCTGATACAATCCTCATACGCTGCACAGGAGGAGAGAGGGAACACTGCTGACACTTCTCTGTACTCTGATACAATCCTCATACGCTGCACAGGAGGAGAGAGGGAACACTGCTGACACTTCTCTGTACTCTGATACAATCCTCATACGCTGCACAGGAGGAGAGAGGGAACACTGCTGACACTTCTCTGTACTCTGATACAATCCTCATACGCTGCACAGGAGGAGAGAGGGAACACTGCTGACACTTCTCTGTACTCTGATACAATCCTCATACGCTGCACAGAAGGAGAGAGGGAACACTGCTGACACTTCTCTGTACTCTGATACAATCCTCATACGCTGCACAAGAGGAGAGAGGGAACACTGCTGACACTTCTCTGTACTCTGATACATTCCTCATACGATGCACAGGAGGAGAGGGAACACTGCTGACACTTCTCTGTACTCTGATACAATCCTCATACGCTGCACAGGAGGAGAGAGGGAACACTGCTGACACTTCTCTGTACTCTGATACAATCCTCATACGCTGCACAGGAGGAGAGAGGGAACACTGCTGACACTTCTCTGTACTCTGATACAGTCCTCATACACTGCACAGGAGGAGAGAGGGAACACTGCTGACACTCCTCTGTACTCTGATACAGTCCTCATACGCTGCACAGGAGGAGAGAGGGAACACTGCTGACACTTCTCTGTACTCTGATACACTCCTCATACACTGCACAGGAGGAGAGAGGGAACACTGCTGACACTTCTCTGTACTCTGATACAATCCTCATACGCTGCACAGGAGGAGAGGGAACACTGCTGACACTTCTCTGTACTCTGATACAATCCTCATACGCTGCACAGGAGGAGAGAGGGAACACTGCTGACACTTCTCTGTACTCTGATACACTCCTCATACACTGCACAGGAGGAGAGAGGGAACACTGCTGACACTTCTCTGTACTCTGATACAATCCTCATACGCTGCACAGGAGGAGAGGGAACACTGCTGACACTTCTCTGTACTCTGATACATTCCTCATACGCTGCACAGGAGGAGAGAGGGAACACTGCTGACACTTCTCTGTACTCTGATACACTCCTCATACACTGCACAGGAGGAGAGAGGGAACACTGCTGACACTTCTCTGTACTCTGATACAATCCTCATACGCTGCACAGGAGGAGAGAGGGAACACTGCTGACACTTCTCTGTACTCTGATACACTCCTCATACGCTGCACAGGGGGAGAGAGGGAACACTGCTGACACTTCTCTGTACTCTGATACAATCCTCATACACTGCACAGGAGGAGAGAGGGAACACTGCTGACACTTCTCTGTACTCTGATACAATCCTCATACACTGCACAGGAGGAGAGGGAACACTGCTGACACTTCTCTGTACTCTGATACATTCCTCATACGCTGCACAGGAGGAGAGAGGGAACACTGCTGACACTTCTCTGTACTCTGATACACTCCTCATACACTGCACAGGAGGAGAGAGGGAACACTGCTGACACTTCTCTGTACTCTGATACAATCCTCATACGCTGCACAGGAGGAGAGAGGGAACACTGCTGACACTTCTCTGTACTCTGATACACTCCTCATACGCTGCACAGGGGGAGAGAGGGAACACTGCTGACACTTCTCTGTACTCTGATACAATCCTCATACACTGCACAGGAGGAGAGAGGGAACACTGCTGACACTTCTCTGTACTCTGATACACTCCTCATACACTGCACAGGAGGAGAGAGGGAACACTGCTGACACTTCTCTGTACTCTGATACACTCCTCATACGCTGCACAGGAGGAGAGAGGGAACACTGCTGACACTTCTCTGTACTCTGATACAATCCTCATACCCTGCACAGGAGGAGAGAGGGAACACTGCTGACACTTCTCTGTACTCTGATACAATCCTCATACGCTGCACAGGAGGAGAGAGGGAACACTG
This sequence comes from Hyperolius riggenbachi, assembly GCF_040937935.1. Classification (NCBI taxonomy): domain Eukaryota; kingdom Metazoa; phylum Chordata; class Amphibia; order Anura; family Hyperoliidae; genus Hyperolius; species Hyperolius riggenbachi. Next base: position 1,168,214 of record NC_090652.1, on the reverse strand, counting down.
CTGACACTTCTCTGTACTCTGATACAATCCTCATACACTGCACAGGAGGAGAGAGGGAACACTGCTGACACTTCTCTGTACTCTGATACATTCCTCATACACTGCACAGGAGGAGAGAGGGAACACTGCTGACACTCCTCTGTACTCTGATACAATCCTCATACGCTGCACAGGAGGAGAGAGGGAACACTGCTGACACTTCTCTGTACTCTGATACAGTCCTCATACGCTGCACAGGAGCAGAGAGGGAACACTGCTGACACTGCTCTGTACTCTGATACAATCCTCATACGCTGCACAGGAGGAGAGAGGGAACACTGCTGACACTTCTCTGTACTCTGATACACTCCTCATACACTGCACAGGAGGAGAGAGGGAACACTGCTGACACTTCTCTGTACTCTGATACAATCCTCATACGCTGCACAGGAGGAGAGGGAACACTGCTGACACTTCTCTGTACTCTGATACAATCCTCATACGCTGCACAGGAGGAGAGAGGGAACACTGCTGACACTTCTCTGTACTCTGATACACTCCTCATACACTGCACAGGAGGAGAGAGGGAACACTGCTGACACTTCTCTGTACTCTGATACAATCCTCATACGCTGCACAGGAGGAGAGGGAACACTGCTGACACTTCTCTGTACTCTGATACATTCCTCATACGCTGCACAGGAGGAGAGAGGGAACACTGCTGACACTTCTCTGTACTCTGATACACTCCTCATACACTGCACAGGAGGAGAGAGGGAACACTGCTGACACTTCTCTGTACTCTGATACAATCCTCATACGCTGCACAGGAGGAGAGAGGGAACACTGCTGACACTTCTCTGTACTCTGATACACTCCTCATACGCTGCACAGGGGGAGAGAGGGAACACTGCTGACACTTCTCTGTACTCTGATACAATCCTCATACACTGCACAGGAGGAGAGAGGGAACACTGCTGACACTTCTCTGTACTCTGATACACTCCTCATACACTGCACAGGAGGAGAGAGGGAACACTGCTGACACTTCTCTGTACTCTGATACAATCCTCATACGCTGCACAGGAGGAGAGGGAACACTGCTGACACTTCTCTGTACTCTGATACACTCCTCATACGCTGCACAGGAGGAGAGAGGGAACACTGCTGACACTTCTCTGTACTCTGATACACTCCTCATACGCTGCACAGAAGGAGAGAGGGAACACTGCTGACACTTCTCTGTACTCTGATACACTCCTCATACACTGCACAGGAGGAGAGAGGGAACACTGCTGACACTTCTCTGTACTCTGATACGATCCTCATACGCTGCACAGGAGGAGAGGGAACACTGCTGACACTTCTCTGTACTCTGATACAATCCTCATACGCTGCACAGGAGGAGAGAGGGAACACTGCTGACACTTCTCTGTACTCTGATACAATCCTCATACACTGCACAGGAGTAGAGAGGGAACACTGCTGACACTTCTCTGTACTCTGATACACTCCTCATACACTGCACAGGAGGAGAGAGGGAACACTGCTGACACTTCTCTGTACTCTGATACACTCCTCATACACTGCACAGGAGGAGGGAGGGAACACTGCTGACACTTCTCTGTACTCTGATACAATCCTCATACGCTGCACAGAAGGAGAGAGGGAACACTGCTGACACTTCTCTGTACTCTGATACAATCCTCATACGCTGCACAGGAGGAGAGAGGGAACACTGCTGACACTCCTCTGTACTCTGATACAATCCTCATACGCTGCACAGGAGGAGAGAGGGAACACTGCTGACACTTCTCTGTACTCTGATACAATCCTCATACGCTGCACAGGAGGAGAGAGGGAACACTGCTGACACTTCTCTGTACTCTGATACACTCCTCATACGCTGCACAGGAGTAGAGAGGGAACACTGCTGACCCTTCTCTGTACTCTGATACAATCCTCATACACTGCACAGAAGGAGAGAGGGAACACTGCTGACACTCCTCTGTACTCTGATACAATCCTCATACGCTGCACAGGAGGAGAGAGGGAACACTGCTGACACTTCTCTGTACTCTGATACAATCCTCATACGCTGCACAGGAGGAGAGAGGGAACACTGCTGACACTCCTCTGTACTCTGATACAATCCTCATACACTGCACAGGAGGAGAGAGGGAACACTGCTGACACTTCTCTGTACTCTGATACACTCCTCATACGCTGCACAGAAGGAGAGAGGGAACACTGCTGACACTTCTCTGTACTCTGATACACTCCTCATACGCTGCACAGGAGGAGAGAGGGAACACTGCTGACACTTCTCTGTACTCTGATACAATCCTCATACACTGCACAGGAGGAGACAGGGAACACTGCTGACACTTCTCTGTACTCTGATACAATCCTCATACGCTGCACAGGAGGAGAGAGGGAACACTGCTGACACTTCTCTGTACTCTGATACACTCCTCATACGCTGCACAGGAGGAGAGAGGGAACACTGCTGACACTTCTCTGTACTCTGATACACTCCTCATACGCTGCACAGGAGGAGAGAGGGAACACTGCTGACACTTCTCTGTACTCTGATACACTCCTCATACGCTGCACAGGAGAGAGGGAACACTGCTGACACTTCTCTGTACTCTGATACAGTCCTCATACACTGCACAGGAGGAGAGTGGGAACACTGCTGACACTTCTCTGTACTCTGATACAATCCTCATACACTGCACAGGAGGAGAGAGGGAACACTGCTGACACTTCTCTGTACTCTGATACATTCCTCATACACTGCACAGGAGGAGAGAGGGAACACTGCTGACACTCCTCTGTACTCTGTACAATCCTCATACGCTGCACAGGAGGAGAGAGGGAACACTGCTGACACTTCTCTGTACTCTGATACGATCCTCTCATACACTGCACAGGAGGAGAGAGGGAACACTGCTGGCACTTCTCTGTACTCTGATACAATCCTCATACACTGCACAGGAGGAGAGGGAACACTGCTGACACTTCTCTGTACTCTGATACAATCCTCATACGCTGCACAGGAGGAGAGGGAACACTGCTGACACTTCTCTGTACTCTGATACACTCCTCATACGCTGCACAGGAGGAGAGAGGGAACACTGCTGACACTCCTCTGTACTCTGATACAGTCCTAATACGCTGCACAGGAGGAGAGAGGGAACACTGCTGACACTTCTCTGTACTCTGATACAATCCTCATACGCTGCACAGGAGGAGAGAGGGAACACTGCTGACACTTCTCTGTACTCTAATACAATCCTCATACGCTGCACAGGAGGAGAGGGAACACTGCTGACACTTCTCTGTACTCTGATACACTCCTCATACGCTGCACAGGAGGAGAGAGGGAACACTGCTGACACTCCTCTGTACTCTGATACAGTCCTAATACACTGCACAGGAGGAGAGAGGGAACACTGCTGACACTTCTCTGTACTCTGATACAATCCTCATACGCTGCACAGGAGGAGAGAGGGAACACTGCTGACACTTCTCTGTACTCTGATACAATCCTCATACGCTGCACAGGAGGAGAGAGGGAACACTGCTGACACTTCTTTGTACTCTGATACAATCCTCATACGCTGCACAGAAGGAGAGAGGGAACACTGCTGACACTTCTCTGTACTCTGATACAATCCTCATACGCTGCACAGGAGGAGAGAGGGAACACTGCTGACACTCCTCTGTACTCTGATACAATCCTCATACGCTGCACAGGAGGAGAGAGGGAACACTGCTGACACTTCTCTGTACTCTGATACAATTCTCATACGCTGCACAGGAGGAGAGGGAACACTGCTGACACTTCTCTGTACTCTGATACAATCCTCATACCCTGCACAGGAGGAGAGAGGGATCACTGCTGACACTTCTCTGTACTCTGATACAATCCTCATACGCTGCACAGGAGGAGAGGGAACACTGCTGACACTTCTCTGTACTCTGATACAATCCTCATACCCTGCACAGGAGGAGAGAGGGAACACTGCTGACACTTCTCTGTACTCTGATACAATCCTCATACGCTGCACAGGAGGAGAGAGGGAACACTGCTGACACTTCTCTGTACTCTGATACACTCCTCATACGCTGCACAGAAGGAGAGAGGGAACACTGCTGACACTTCTCTGTACTCTGATACAATCCTCATACACTGCACAGGAGGAGAGAGGGAACACTGCTGACACTTCTCTGTACTCTGATACAATCCTCATACGCTGCACAGGAGGAGAGAGGGAACACTGCTGACACTTCTCTGTACTCTGATACAATCCTCATATGCTGCACAGGAGGAGAGAGGGAACACTGCTGACACTTCTCTGTACTCTGATACACTCCTCATACGCTGCACAGGAGGAGAGAGGGAACACTGCTGACACTTCTCTGTACTCTGATACAATCCTCATACACTGCACAGAAGGAGAGAGGGAACACTGCTGACACTTCTCTGTACTCTGATACACTCCTCATACATTGCACAGGAGAGAGGGAACACTGCTGACACTTCTCTGTACTCTGATACAATCCTCATACGCTGCACAGGAGGAGAGAGGGAACACTGCTGACACTTCTCTGTACTCTGATACAATCCTCATACGCTGCACAGGAGGAGAGAGGGAACACTGCTGACACTTCTCTGTACTCTGATACACTCCTCATACGCTGCACAGGAGGAGAGAGGGAACACTGCTGACACTCCTCTGTACTCTGATACAATCCTCATACGCTGCACAGGAGAGAGGGAACACTGCTGACACTTCTCTGTACTCTGATACAATCCTCATACACTGCACAGGAGGAGAGAGGGAACACTGCTGACACTTCACTGTACTCTGATACAATCCTCATACACTGCACAGGAGGAGAGAGGGAACACTGCTGACACTTTTCTGTACTCTGATACACTCCTCATACGCTGCACAGGAGGAGAGAGGGAACACTGCTGACACTTCTCTGTACTGATACAATCCTCTCATACGCTGCACAGGAGGAGAGAGGGAACACTGCTGACACTTCTCTGTACTCTGATACAGTCCTCATACGCTGCACAGGAGGAGAGAGGGAACACTGCTGACACTTCTCTGTACTCTGATACACTCCTCATACGCTGCACAGGAGGAGAGAGGGAACACTGCTGACACTTCTCTGTACTCTGATACACTCCTCATACACTGCACAGAAGGAGAGAGGGAACACTGCTGACACTCCTCTGTACTCTGATACAATCCTCATACGCTGCACAGGAGGAGAGAGGGAACACTGCTGACACTTCTCTGTACTCTGATACAATCCTCATATGCTGCACAGGAGGAGAGAGGGAACACTGCTGACACTTCTCTGTACTCTGATACACTCCTCATACGCTGCACAGGAGGAGAGAGGGAACACTGCTGACACTTCTCTGTACTCTGATACAATCCTCATACACTGCACAGGAGGAGAGAGGGAACACTGCTGACACTTCTCTGTACTCTGTACAATCCTCATACGCTGCACAGGAGGAGAGAGGGAACACTGCTGACACTTCTCTGTACTCTGATACAATCCTCATACGCTGCACAGAAGGAGAGAGGGAACACTGCTGACACTTCTCTGTACTCTGATACAATCCTCATACGCTGCACAGGAGGAGAGAGGGAACACTGCTGACACTTCACTGTACTCTGATACAATCCTCATACACTGCACAGAAGGAGAGAGGGAACACTGCTGACACTCCTCTGTACTCTGATACAATCCTCATACGCTGCACAGGAGGAGAGAGGGAACACTGCTGACACTTCTCTGTACTCTGATACAATCCTCATACGCTGCACAGGAGGAGAGAGGGAACACTGCTGACACTCCTCTGTACTCTGATACAATCCTCATACACTGCACAGGAGGAGAGAGGGAACACTGCTGACACTTCTCTGTACTCTGATACACTCCTCATACGCTGCACAGAAGGAGAGAGGGAACACTGCTGACACTTCTCTGTACTCTGATACACTCCTCATACGCTGCACAGGAGGAGAGAGGGAACACTGCTGACACTCCTCTGTACTCTGATACAATCCTCATACACTGCACAGGAGGAGGGAGGGAACACTGCTGACACTTCTCTGTACTCTAATACACTCCTCATACACTGCACAGGAGGAGGGAGGGAACACTGCTGACACTTCTCTGTACTCTGATACAATCCTCATACGCTGCACAGAAGGAGAGAGGGAACACTGCTGACACTTCTCTGTACTCTGATACACTCCTCATACGCTGCACAGGAGGAGAGAGGGAACACTGCTGACACTTCTCTGTACTCTGATACACTCCTCATACACTGCACAGGAGGAGGGAGGGAACACTGCTGACACTTCTCTGTACTCTGATACAATCCTCATACGCTGCACAGAAGGAGAGCGGGAACACTGCTGACACTTCTCTGTACTCTGATACACTCCTCATACGCTGCACAGGAGGAGAGAGGGAACACTGCTGACACTCCTCTGTACTCTGTACAATCCTCATATGCTGCACAGAAGGAGAGAGGGAACACTGCTGACACTTCTCTGTACTCTGTACAATCCTCATACGCTGCACAGGAGGAGAGAGGGAACACTGCTGACACTTCTCTGTACTCTGATACAATCCTCATACGCTGCACAGGAGGAGAGAGGGAACACTGCTGACACTTCTCTGTACTCTGATACACTCCTCATACACTGCACAGGAGGAGAGAGGGAACACTGCTGACACTTCTGTGTACTCTGATACAATCCTCATACGCTGCACAGGAGGAGGGGGAACACTGCTGACACTTCTCTGTACTCTGATACACTCCTCATACACTGCACAGGAGGAGAGAGGGAACACTGCTGACACTTCTCTGTACTCTGATACACTCCTCATACGCTGCACAGAAGGAGAGAGGGAACACTGCTGACACTTCTCTGTACTCTGATACACTCCTCATACGCTGCACAGGAGGAGAGAGGGAACACTGCTGACACTCCTCTGTACTCTGATACAGTCCTAATACACTGCACAGGAGGAGAGAGGGAACACTGCTGACACTTCTCTGTACTCTGATACAATCCTCATGCGCTGCACAGGAGGAGAGAGGGAACACTGCTGACACTTCTCTGTACTCTGATACAATCCTCATACGCTGCACAGGAGGAGAGAGGGAACACTGCTGACACTTCTCTGTACTCTGATACACTCCTCATACACTGCACAGGAGGAGAGAGGGAACACTGCTGACACTTCTCTGTACTCTGATACAATCCTCATACGCTGCACAGGAGGAGAGAGGGAACACTGCTGACACTCCTCTGTACTCTGATACAATCCTCATACGCTGCACAGGAGGAGAGAGGGAACACTGCTGACACTTCTCTGTACTCTGATACAATCCTCATACACTGCACAGGAGGAGAGAGGGAACACTGCTGACACTTCTCTGTACTCTGATACACTCCTCATACACTGCACAGGAGGAGAGAGGGAACACTGCTGACACTTCTGTGTACTCTGATACAATCCTCATACGCTGCACAGGAGGAGGGGGAACACTGCTGACACTTCTCTGTACTCTGATACACTCCTCATACACTGCACAGGAGGAGAGAGGGAACACTGCTGACACTTCTCTGTACTCTGATACACTCCTCATACGCTGCACAGAAGGAGAGAGGGAACACTGCTGACACTTCTCTGTACTCTGATACACTCCTCATACGCTGCACAGGAGGAGAGAGGGAACACTGCTGACACTCCTCTGTACTCTGATACAGTCCTAATACACTGCACAGGAGGAGAGAGGGAACACTGCTGACACTTCTCTGTACTCTGATACAATCCTCATGCGCTGCACAGGAGGAGAGAGGGAACACTGCTGACACTTCTCTGTACTCTGATACAATCCTCATACGCTGCACAGGAGGAGAGAGGGAACACTGCTGACACTTCTCTGTACTCTGATACACTCCTCATACACTGCACAGGAGGAGAGAGGGAACACTGCTGACACTTCTCTGTACTCTGATACAATCCTCATACGCTGCACAGGAGGAGAGAGGGAACACTGCTGACACTCCTCTGTACTCTGATACAATCCTCATACGCTGCACAGGAGGAGAGAGGGAACACTGCTGACACTTCTCTGTACTCTGATACAATCCTCATACGCTGCACAGGAGGAGAGAGGGAACACTGCTGACACTCCTCTGTACTCTGATACAATCCTCATACGCTGCACAGGAGGAGAGAGGGAACACTGCTGACACTTCTCTGTACTCTGATACAATCCTCATACGCTGCACAGGAGGAGAGAGGGAACACTGCTGACACTTCTCTGTACTCTGATACACTCCTCATACACTGCACAGGAGGAGAGAGGGAACACTGCTGACACTTCTCTGTACTCTGATACAATCCTCATACGCTGCACAGGAGGAGAGAGGGAACACTGCTGACACTCCTCTGTACTCTGATACAATCCTCATACGCTGCACAGGAGGAGAGAGGGAACACTGCTGACACTTCTCTGTACTCTGATACAATCCTCATACGCTGCACAGGAGGAGAGAGGGAACACTGCTGACACTCCTCTGTACTCTGATACAATCCTCATACGCTGCACAGGAGGAGAGAGGGAACACTGCTGACACTCCTCTGTACTCTGATACAATCCTCATACGCTGCACAGGAGGAGAGAGGGAACACTGCTGACACTCCTCTGTACTCTGATACAATCCTCATACACTGCACAGGAGGAGAGAGGGAACACTGCTGACACTTCTCTGTACTCTGATACACTCCTCATACACTGCACAGGAGGAGAGAGGGAACACTGCTGACACTTCTCTGTACTCTGATACAATCCTCATACGCTGCACAGGAGGAGAGAGGGAACACTGCTGACACTTCTCTGTACTCTGATACATTCCTCATACACTGCACAGGAGGAGAGAGGGAACACTGCTGACACTCCTCTGTACTCTGATACAATCCTCATACACTGCACAGGAGGAGAGAGGGAACACTGCTGACACTTCTCTGTACTCTGATACACTCCTCATACGCTGCACAGAAGGAGAGAGGGAACACTGCTGACACTTCTCTGTACTCTGATACACTCCTCATACGCTGCACAGGAGGAGAGAGGGAACACTGCTGACACTCCTCTGTACTCTGATACAGTCCTAATACACTGCACAGGAGGAGAGAGGGAACACTGCTGACACTTCTCTGTACTCTGATACAATCCTCATACGCTGCACAGGAGGAGAGAGGGAACACTGCTGACACTTCTCTGTACTCTGATACAATCCTCATACGCTGCACAGGAGGAGAGAGGGAACACTGCTGACACTTCTCTGTACTCTGATACAATCCTCATACGCTGCACAGGAGGAGAGAGGGAACACTGCTGACACTCCTCTGTACTCTGATACAATCCTCATACGCTGCACAGGAGGAGAGAGGGAACACTGCTGACACTCCTCTGTACTCTGATACAATCCTCATACACTGCACAGGAGGAGAGAGGGAACACTGCTGACACTTCTCTGTACTCTGATACAATCCTCATACGCTGCACAGGAGGAGAGGGAACACTGCTGACACTTCTCTGTACTCTGATACAATCCTCATACGCTGCACAAGAGGAGAGAGGGAACACTGCTGACACTCCTCTGTACTCTGATACAATCCTCATACGCTGCACAGGAGGAGAGAGGGAACACTGCTGACACTCCTCTGTACTCTGATACAATCCTCATACACTGCACAGGAGGAGAGAGGGAACACTGCTGACACTTCTCTGTACTCTGATACAATCCTCATACGCTGCACAGGAGGAGAGGGAACACTGCTGACACTTCTCTGTACTCTGATACAATCCTCATACGCTGCACAGGAGGAGAGAGGGAACACTGCTGACACTTCTCTGTACTCTGATACAATCCTCATACGCTGCACAGGAGGAGAGAGGGAACACTGCTGACACTTCTCTGTACTCTGATACAGTCCTCATACACTGCACAGGAGAGAGGGAACACTGCTGACACTTCTCTGTACTCTGATACACTCCTCATACGCTGCACAGGAGGAGAGAGGGAACACTGCTGACACTCCTCTGTACTCTGATACAGTCCTAATACACTGCACAGGAGGAGAGAGGGAACACTGCTGACACTTCTCTGTACTCTGATACAATCCTCATACGCTGCACAGGAGGAGAGAGGGAACACTGCTGACACTTCTCTGTACTCTGATACAATCCTCATACGCTGCACAGGAGGAGAGAGGGAACACTGCTGACACTTCTCTGTACTCTGATACAGTCCTCATACACTGCACAGAAGGAGAGAGGGAACACTGCTGACACTTCTCTGTACTCTGATACAATCCTCATACGCTGCACAGGAGGAGAGAGGGAACACTGCTGACACTTCTCTGTACTCTGATACAATCCTCTCATACACTGCACAGGAGGAGAGAGGGAACACTGCTGACACTCCTCTGTACTCTGATACAATCCTCATACGCTGCACAGGAGGAGAGAGGGAACACTGCTGACACTCCTCTGTACTCTGATACAATCCTCATACGCTGCACAGGAGGAGAGAGGGAACACTGCTGACACTTCTCTGTACTCTGATACACTCCTCATACACTGCACAGGAGGAGAGAGGGAACACTGCTGACACTCCTCTGTACTCTGATACAGTCCTAATACACTGCACAGGAGGAGAGAGGGAACACTGCTGACACTTCTGTACTCTGATACAATCCTCATACACTGCACAGAAGGAGAGAGAGGGAACACTGCTGACACTTCTCTGTACTCTGATACACTCCTCATACGCTGCACAGGAGGAGAGAGGGAACACTGCTGACACTCCTCTGTACTCTGATACACTCCTCATACACTGCACAGGAGGAGAGAGGGAACACTGCTGACACTTCTCTGTACTCTGATACACTCCTCATACGCTGCACAGGAGGAGAGAGGGAACACTGCTGACACTCCTCTGTACTCTGATACACTCCTCATACGCTGCACAGGAGAGAGGGAACACTGCTGACACTTCTCTGTACTCTGATACAGTCCTCATACACTGCACAGGAGGAGAGAGGGAACACTGCTGACACTTCTCTGTACTCTGATACAGTCCTCATACGCTGCACAGAAGGAGAGAGGGATCACTGAACTAATGGTGGCCATACATGGTACAATCTTTTTCCTACAATCTTACCAATTCTATGTAGTATAAGGGAACTGCCTATATTATCCTTTCAGTATATTCACTTAATTTTCCCTTATACTACATAGAAATAGTAAGATTGTATGAGAAAATTGTACCATGTATGGCCACCAAGACACACTAAATCTGAATGAATGAAATATTCTTATTAAACACTTTGCTGATTACATGGCTGAATGTGCTGACAGCGAACTCACACAAACAATTATCAATGGAAATCACATTTATCAACCCAAGGTGGACCGGATCTGGTGTCACACTCAAAATTAAAGTGGAAAAAATACACTGCAGGCTGATCCAACTTTGATGTAATGTCCTGAAAGTGGAGCTGAACTCTTGCTCAGGACAGAAAGAAAACAGCGAGAAATGCACCCTGTGTGTATGTAGAGAGTTTAGCCTGTCTAAGTTGTAATCTGATCTCTCCCCTGTGTCACATGACCCGCCACTGCAGATAAGCCCATTTGAAAGCACAGGCTGTAAACAATGTCTGCTTCCATGAAAGCAGGAAGTAGACACACTGTGACTGAAGATTTATTGCAGGATTTGTATCAGCTTAACAAAGCAATGTTTTCTTGTAAAGGTTATTCTGCTGTTGCGTATCTCTCAGAGCAGAGAGGAAGTTCTGAGTTCAGGTCCAGGTCCAGCTCAGGACAAAATGAGGCTCAGCAGTGTGTGTGGCCTCCACGTGCCTGTACGACCTCCCTACACCCCTGGGCATGCTCCTGAGGAGGTGGCCGATGCTCTCCTGTCCTGGGCTGAAGTCTCCTCGGGTCCCCCGCAGTGAGACACTTTGGTGTTTGGCGACTCCATTGATGGACACGGCGTCTGCGCAGCCCTCGATCTCGCTCCCGTCGCCAGGCGTGCCCTACGCATGCGCAGTACAAGATTTTCTGGTACAACCCACACAGGTGGTGCAGGTAGTGCATGCGCAGGACGTTCCTGGGGACTGGAGTGAGATAGAAGCAGGCGGGGGGGGGCGTCAGGGTGAAGATATGTAGAATATAGGAGAATCTATCCGCACAGTCTCAGTCCTGGTTCTTCTCTTCCCAGGTATATACACCGCCGATGCCTGCAGGCAATAGAAGCCATGCTGGTTGCTACGGTAACGGCCACGGTGGCATTTGTCCTGATCTATTCATCCTCTGACTGCCAGCCCCTGCGGGAGGGGTCCGGAGAGTACACACTGCAGGTAACTGGGGGAGGGATCCGGAGCATGCACGCTGCAGGTAACTGGGGAGGGGTCCGGAGAGTACACACTGCAGGTAACTGGGGGAGGGATCCGGAGCATGCACGCTGCAGGTAACTGGGGAGGGGTCTGGAGAGTACACACTGTAGGTAACCTGGGGGGGAGGGGGTGCTGGGGGAGAGGTCCGGAGAGTACACGCTGCAGGTAACCAAGGGAGAAGTCCGGAGCATGCACGCTGCAGGTAACCAGGGGAGGGGTCTGGAGAGTACACACTGCAGGTAACCAGGGGAGGGGTCTGGAGAGTACACACTGCAGGTAACCAGAGGAGGGGTCTGGGGGAGGGGTCAGGAGAGTACACTCTGCAGGTAACCTCCTGTGTGTCTAATGCTTTCAGCCACAGCCCCTGAACAAGCATGCAGCAGATCAGGTGCTCTGACTGAAGTGTGACTGGATAAGCTGCATGCTTGTTTCAGGTCAGGTGTGTGATTCAGACACTACTGCAGCTAAAGAGATCAGCAGGACAGGCAACTGTTATTGCTTAAAAGGAAACATCCATATCCCTCTCGGATTAGGTTCCCTGTAAGTGGGGGTGCTCAATTTTTTTTTAAAGGCCCCCCTTTCCCCCCAATACATTCAGTCACTGAAGCGCTGGCTGCATTCAGTGATGTGGAGTTTGCCGGACCTGTCACTGGTGGACACACGGTCCCACCTCCTTGTTTCTGGCTAAGGAGTACTGGTTGTCATGTGGGTGCTGGGTGCCGATGCTAGGTGCCATGTGGATTCTGGCTATGGTTGGGTATCGAGTGTCATGCGGGTGTTAGTTGCAGGTACTTAGTGCCATGGGAGATCTGGGTGCATGTACTGGATGTCATGTGGGTGCTGGGTGCAGGCACTGGATATCACATAGGTGCCAATACTTGGTGCCATGCCTGTACTGGGTGCTGGCTATGAGTGGGCTTTGGACGTCACATAGGTTTTGAATGCAGATACTTTGGGTGCAGGTACTGGTTAAGTGGGTGCTTGGTGTAGATAGTGAGGGGGGGCCATGTGGAGGCTGGGTGCAATGTCAGGCCTGGGTGCAGGTACTTGGTGTCATGTGGGTGCCAGCTATGGGGGGATGGTTTGCCTCACAGGAAGGGTTTTTAAACCCTCTAACTTCGCTCACCACCGTAGTGGGTAAAATGAATTGCAGCAAAACATGAGGAAAGGTTCAATAATAATATTTATTGGGCTACAATCCTGTTATAATAATTATCGAGGCTTGCAGAAACATAGTTTAAGGGTTAGTAATTACTAGTAAGCATGCATCAACCTTTCTTTACCAAGTGTTGTAGCAATATCACCCAAGGAAGAGGGGACTCCGTCAATCCTCCATAGGGGAAACAACTGGCGACACAATCCATCACGTCTGTTGGTCTCAACAAAGTCCTGGAGTCCCGGCGGTTTCCCAACCCAATTATACCCCCTAAACCATAACACGCGCAAGCGCATATTCAGTCGCTGTCGTAGGCGCGTGATCACAGTACAAATCTATGATATCCGCTTTTGCACAGTACAGCACAGCCGAGTGTGGACACCTCGTGCTCACTGAATGGGAAAACAATGGTTTACTATCACGCTGGTGCGTGACGATATAACTGACACAGATAATATACAATAACAGTAATACAAGGTCTAGACCGGTCAGTACTTGTGCACAAGGTATAATATCGAGGTACAAAAGTTGTAAGGCGTAAATCGTAGTCAAATTCGAGCAGGGTCATCAATCAGATGTCAGTCGAATTTACAAAGATCAGGCTATAACTGAGTCAGGGACAGGCTGAGTCGGTAACGGGAATCAGATGACTGAGGTACAGAATCGTCAGGCAAGAGCGGAGTCAAAAGGCAGGCAAAAGTCGGCACACAGATAAATATACAATAGATGTGATTTCCTAGTAAATTACAATTACAGCTATCAATGAACAACTAACAACGACTGACTAACTGGAGTATATATATATATGGTGAGTACCACCATATATGATGTAGGCTCAAGAAGCTAGCTAGGGCCAAAAACCAGCAAACTGATTAGTATCAAGGCCAGTGAGCAACAACTGCTCTGGCCTATAGACTCACTGGATGATTCCCCAGCCCAACCCCCAGGAGAGGTGTCAGCTGATGACGTCAGGGCCTGTAAAGGCCGTCCTGTGATGCGCACGACCGCACTGCGCACATGTGACTGCCGGAACTCCGCCGCAGGGATGCCGGGAATGCCAGAAGAGGACGGCAGTGCGGAAGTCTGTGCACGCGAACAACACCGCGGGACTCGTTACTGACAGGTAAGTTTGTTACATAACTCCCACCCCCACCCCCCACCCCGAGGAGTGGTCTCCGGACACTCTTTACTCGGTCTATCAAGATTTTCCAAATTAAATTATTGCACCAATTGATCTGCATGAACTTGATAAGCGGGGACCCAGCATCTCTCTTCAGGACCATATCCCCTCCAATCTACTAAATACTGCACAGAATTGCTAATCTTTTGAGAATCAATAATTGTTTCAACTTCATACTCTGGTTCCCCATCTACCTCAACGGGAGGAGTAATCCTCAGAGGTAAGTATATTAACTGCAGGTTTCAAGTGTGACACATGAAATGACTTAACACCTTTAATAATAATAATAATAATCCGAACATTTGTATAGCGCTTTTCTCCTGTCGGACTCAAAGCGCTCAAGAGCTGCAGCCACTGGGACGCGCTCAGGAGGCCACCCTGCAGTGTTAGGGAGTCTTGCCTTGAACTCCTTACTGAATAGGTACTTGACCTAGCCAGGATTCGAACCCTGGTCTCCCATGTCAAAGGCAGAACCCTTAACCAGTACACTATCCAGCCACGGCTAATAGATGGAGGTAATTTTACACGATATGCAACATCATTAATATTTTCTTGAATAGGATACGGCCCGATAAATCTTGAACCTAACTTATGAGAGGGTTGGTGTAGGGAAATGATCAGAGTATACAACCCACACCAGATCTCCAGGTGCAAATTCACACTCAGGTAATCGTCTCGCATCAGCATATGCTTTTTGACGAGTTACAGCCTCTTGCAAATTTTGTTGAACTTGAGACCAGACTCATTTAACATGAGAACTCCAATCTTCCAAATCTGGAAAAGAAGGTGATGAAGGAAAGCAAGTAAATCGCAGATTCTGGCCCGATACAATCAAGAAAGGAGACATTTTAGTGGATGAACTGGGTAAATTATTAAAAGCAAACTCTGCAAAGGGCAAAAAATCCAACCATGACTCCTGGCAATCAGAAACAAAGCAACGAAGATATTGTTCCAATGTTTGGTTGGTCCTTTCAGTTTGTCCGTTGGTCTCTGGGTGAAACCCTGATGAAAAGGACAACGTAATACCCAACAGGGAACTGAAAGAATGCCAAAAAAACGGAAAATAAATTGCACCCCTTGATCTGACACAATATTCTCGGGAATCCCATGTAATCTGAATATATGGGTTATAAACAATTTTGCCAATTCCTTGGCAGACGGTAAACCAGAGAGCAGTACAAAATGTGCCATTTTACTGAAGCGATCAACAATCACCCAAATGACTTTTTTCCCCCAAAGGGAGGTAAATCCACTATGAAATTCATGGATAAGTGAGTCTATGGTTTAGATGGAATGGGTAGGGGCATCAAATGACCTCGGGGGGCAGCCTGAGAAACTTTGCTTCTGGCACAAGTGGTGCAAGCTGCCACAAAGGCTGTACAATCCTTGTTTAAAGAGGGCCACAATACATGTTGAGGCAAGAGTTCAATAGTCTTTGCCTCGCCAGAATGCCCAGCTAATTTAGACTCATGAAAGAGTTGGAGTGTCTGTAGGCGGAGATGCAGAGGTACATACAATACATTAGGAGGTTTTCCTGAGGGGCTTTCTAGCTGATAAGGCTGCAATGAACCGTTCAAATCAGGAAATTCCTGAGTGTTCAGGGCTGCCAAGACACAGCTTGAGGGAATAATTGTTTCTGGAGTCACAGAGGAAGAGATTTCAGCTTCAAAGCTCCTAGATAAGGCATCAGCCTTTACATTTTTTGGGCCTGGTTTGTACGTAATTATGAAATTGAAGCAGGAAAAAAACATTGCCCAACGTGCCTGTCTAGGATTAAGTCTCTTAGCTCCCTCTATGTACTGTAAATTTTTATGGTCGGTATATACTGTAACAGGATGTAATGCTCCTCCTAGCCAGTGTCTCCACTCCTCAAAGGCCATTTTATTACCTATATCATAATTACGTTGGACGAAATTATTTTTGAAAAAAAATGTACATGGGTGTAGGCGTTTAGGCCGGCCAGAAAACTGTGACAATACTGCTCCCATTCCAACCACTGAGGCATCCACCTCAACAAAAAAAGGTAACTCCATGTCAGGGTGAGTAAGGATGGGAGCAGAACAAAATGCAGACTTAAGATCCGAAAATGCCTTATAGGCTTGCGGAGACCAGTGAGCAGGATCTGCATCTTTTTTAGTCAGATCAGTGATTGGAGCAACCAAAGTGGAAAAATTCCTAATGAATTTACAATAGTAATTAGTGAATCCTAGAAATCTCTGAATAGCTTTTAACCCTTGAGTCCAGTCTAAAACTGCCGACAGTTGTTTTTTTTCTGATCCATTAACCTCCCTGGCGGTAAGCCCGAGCTGAGCTCGGGCTATGCCGCGCAGGAGGATTTCTCAGGATCTGTTGGGGCGATTCGCCCGCACGCAGCGGCGGAAGAGGGCCCCCCCCGGCCAGAGCCCTGCGCTGCCCGGACCAATGAGTTCCGGGCAGCGCTATGGGCTGGATCGAGTGCGCCTGACGTCAGGACGTCTGCTGACGTCCATGACGTCATGCCGATCGTCGCCATGGCGACAGGAGAAGCCAAATAGGGGAGCGCGTTATATATAGGCGCTCCCCTGTTTGCTATTGTTGCCGGCGACGATCGCACTAGAGGGCCACATGCGCCCTCTAGTGGTGTTTCATGTAGCTACCACTCTGGTAGCTTTACATGAAACAAAAAAACTAAAAAAAGATTTTTGCCCATTAGGCAAAATAAATTAACCGCCAGGGAGGTTAATAACCCAGTATCAGAGATTATGTAGCCCAGGAAAGGTACCTGAGTGACCTTGAACTGACATTTCTCTAGTTTAGCAAACAGAGAATTCTTCCTTAATATTTGCAACACAATTTTAACATGATGACGATGCTCCGTTAGATTATTAGAATAAATCAGTATGTCATCCAAATATATTACCACAAATTTTCCTAAAATATCCCTGAATAGATCGTTAACTAAATCTTGGAAGACGGCAGGGGCATTGCACAGGCCAAAAGGCATCACCAAGTACTCGTAATGCCCATCCTTGAGTGTTGAATGCAGTCTTCCATTCATCCCCCCTGGCGTATTCATATCAAATTATATGCGCCCCTTAGATCGAGTTTGGAGAAAATCTTTGCTCCCGACACCTGAGAAAAGAGATCATCAATCAAAGGTAGAGGGTAACTATTTTTAATGGTGATTTTGTTAAGTCCTCGATAATCTATACAGGGACGTAAGCCCCCATCTTTTTTTTCTTCAAAAAAGAAACCTGCCCCAGCCAGGGAAGTAGAGGGTCGAATGATGCCCTTCTCCAGGTTCTCTTTTATGTATTCCTTCATAGACACTTTTTCTGGCCCAGTAAGGTTATAAAGGTGACCACGTGGGGGCATGGTTCCAGGTAACAGATCAATGGGACCGTCATATGGTCTATGTGGGAGTAGTTGGTCAGCTGACTGGGACAAAAACACATCAGAGAATTCTTGATATGGTGCTGGTATTTTTGCCTCTTCTACTCCTACAGAAAAAAGTGGTGAATTCTTTAAACAGATTCCTTGACATTGAGGTGACCAACTGAACAATTGTCCTGACGACCAATCAAAACAAGGTTTGTGAACCTGTAACCATGGTAGACCCAGAATTATCGGAGTCGTAGGCATTTTGAGAACCTAAAACTGAATTTTCTCAACATTCATGGCCCCCACCTGTAAGGTGACCTCAGCCGTGATTGAAGTGGGTTGTTGTGACTGCAAAGATGTGTCATCAATGGCAGTTACATACACTTTATTCTCCAAAGACATAGCCGGAATACCCAGGTTTGTGGCAAAAACAGTGTCTATGAAATTGCCAGCAGCCCCGGAATCAATAAAGGCCTGAGAGCAAACAGAACTTTCATTCCAACAGAGGGTAGCTGGTAATAACATTTTCTTCATTTTTAGGGGAAGTGGCTGTTCGCCCAAGTGAAGTTCCCCAACTTGGGCGCTGGATTTTTCCGGCTGACTTTTTGGCAGGGCAAGACTGAGCAAAATGACCCTTGCCCCCACAATACATGCATAATCCTTCCTGTTTCCTTCTATTTTTCTCATCTACTGAGAGTTTAGAATAGCCGAGCTGCATAGGCTCTTCACCTGAAGTGGAGGAAGAGCTAACGGTCTTACTGGGATTACCAGAGGAAGAATATGCCTTTCCCTGATGACGGTGTCTAATCTGTCTATCAGCACGGATGGCCAGGGAAATGGCTTCTTCGAGATTTTTCGGTTCAGGATGGCTAATCAACACATCGCTCACAGAGTCAGACAAACCAAACAGAAACTGATCTAGGAGTGCTGCCGCGCCCCACTTGACCGAAACTGCCCATTTCCTGAACTCTGCGGCATATGCTTCTGCCGTGTGCCTTCCCTGATGGAGATCCCTTAGTTTGCGAGCTGCCGTAGCTGAAACATCAGGATCTGCGTAAATTATAGCCATTTCATCGAAAAAAACCTTCTACAGAGCTGAGGGCCTCGTGACCAGAGTGCAGGCCATAGGCCCAGGTTTGTGAGTCACCTTGCAGCAAAGTTTTAATCAGATTGATCCTTTGTGACTCAGTGCTGATGATCTAGGTCTAACCTCAAAATACGACATACAACGGTTTCTGAAATTACAAAAATCAGCACGGCCCCCTGAAAACCTTTCAGGCAGTGGCATTTTTGGCTCAATGATAGATGGAATGAGAGCCGTTGGAGATGTTTGCGTAGCATTTGCGGGTATATTAATCTGAGCGATAGCAGTAGATAACAGCGTAATCTGAGTTTGCTGGTTATTCAGTTGCTCAGTAAGGTGATTAACTGCGCCAACAAGGTTTCGCATGGCCTCCATGATATATGGGCCTTGATAATATCACGCTGGTGCGTGACGATATAACTGACACAGATAATCTACAATAACAGTAATACAAGGTCTAGACCGGTCAGTACTTGTGCACAAGTATAATATCGAGGTACAAAAGTCGTAAGGCGCAAATCGTAGTCAAATTCAAGCAGGGTCATACACGTATATCAGATGTCAGTCGAATTTACAAGGATCAGGCTATAACTGAGTCAGACAGGCCTAGTCGGTAACGGGAATCAGATGACTGAGGTACAGAATCGTAAGGCAAGAGCGGATTCAAAAGGCAGGCAAAAGTTGGTACACAGATAAATATACAATAGATATGATTTCCTAGTAAGTTACAATTACAGCTATCAATGAACAACTAACAACGACCGACTAACTGGAGTACATATATATGGTGAGTACCACCACATATGATGTAGGCTCAAGAAGCTAGCTAGGGCCAAGAACCACAAACTGATTAGTATCAAGGCCAGTGAGCAACTGAACTGCTCTGGCCTTATATACTCACGAGTGATTCCTGAGCCCAACCCCCATGAGAGGTGTCAGCTGATGACGTCAGGGCTGACACCTCCACACACACGCCTCCTTAGCCTGTAAAGGTCGTCCTGTGATGCGCGCGACCGTTCGGTCGCACTGCGCACACGTGACTGCCGGAACTCCGCCGCAGGGATGTCGGGGACGCCAGAAGAGGACGGCAGTGCGGAAGTCCGTGCACGTGAACAAGTCCCGCCGGAGACACTGACACCGCGGGACTCGTTACTGACAGGTAAGTTTGTTACACTTAGTACGCATGCATATCTCACGCACCATTATCCCACGACTACCCACTCAAACTGGCTGTAGCAGGATTCAGGAATGCATCAACATTCTTCACTGAACCCAAATAGCATCCAGGACATCTGGAATTGAACTCCGATAAAACCCAGGTACTGAACTCCAGTAACCAGAAGCAGAGACATAGGAGAGTGAACACTAAACATACGACATTCATGTCACTTGTGTATCTCAGGGGAAGGGATGGATGTTGGGAGCAGTAGAGGTCCGTGTGGGTGCTGCAGGAAGAGAAAGTCATTGGGGGTGCTGGGCGGGATGGGCTCGAATTTGGGTGAATCCGGATAGTTGCTATCTGGATATCACCCAGTAAACCTGTGTGGGGTGGGCGGGGGGGGTCAATCTTATCTGTCTGACGTCTTCTTTAGTCAGTCACTCGGCACCTCTCACGATGCGTTCCAAGCGGCGGTCACGTGATTACAAACACTTCCTGCTTCCGGGTTGAAGGAGGAAGTGTATAGTCACGTGGCGCGCGTGGACCGCGTCGTGGGAGGCGCCGAAGAAGACGTCAGACAGGTAAGCTTGACCCCCCTGCCCACCCCACACAGGTAACTGGGTGATATCCGGATAGCAACTATCCTGATTCACTCGAATTTGAGCCCATCCCTGGTGCTGGGAGAGGTCAGTTTAGGTGCTGGAGGAGGTCACATTGGGTGTTTCTGGGGACAGGAAGCGTGCTGCTGGGGGAGGGCGAGGTCACTGTGGGTGCTGGGGGAGGGAGGGGTCATTGTGTGTGCTGGGGGTGGGAGGGGTCAGTGTTGGTGCTGGGGAAGGGGAGGGGTCACTGTGGGTTCTGGGGGAGGGAGAGGTCAGTGTGGGTGCTGGGGGAGGGAGGGGTCAGTGTGGGTGCTGGGGGAGGGAGGGGTCAGTGTGGGTGCTGGGGGAGGGAGGGGTCACTGTGGGTTCTGGGGGAGGGAGAGGTCACTGTGGGTGCTAGGTGGAGGGAGAGGTCAGTGTGGGTGCTGGGGGTGGGAGAGGTCACTGTGGGTGCTGGAGGTGGGAGGGGTCAGTGTTGGTGCTGGGGAAGAGGAGGGGTCAGTGTGTGTGCTGGGGAAGGGGAGGGGTCAGTGTTGGTGCTGGGGAAGGGGAGGGGTCAGTGTTGGTGCTGGGGAAGGGGAGGGGTCAGTGTTGGTGCTGTGGGTGGGAGGGGCCAGTGTGTGTGCTGGGGAAGGGGAGGGGTCAGTGTGGGTGCTGGGGAAGGGGAGGGGTCAGTGTGGGTGCTGGGGAAGGGGAGGGGTCAGTGTGGGTGCTGGCTCCATAACCTATATCCTGTGTGATGTCACCTGTGTGTATAAATGTCGTCATGCCATGATATATCCTCCTCTCCGCAGCTGTTCTGCCCGGATGGAGAATATAACGCCATGGCCTCCGCCTTCTTCACCACCCCCGAGAGCAGTGTGCGCAGGCTCTTCCATGACCCGGCAGGTGAGTGCAGTGTGCGCAGGCTCTTCCATGACCCGGCAGGTGAGTGCAGTGTGCGCAGGCTCTTCCATGACCCGGCAGGTGAGTGCAGTGTGCGCAGGCTCTTCCATGACCCGGCAGGTGAGTGCAGTGTGTGCGCAGGCTCTTCCATGACCCGGCAGGTGAGTGCAGTGTGCGCAGGCTCTTCCATGATCCGGCAGGTGAGTGCAGTGTATGCGCAGGCTCTTCCATGACCCAGCAGGTGAGTGCAGTGTGCGCAGGCTCTTCCATGACCCGGCAGGTGAGTACAGTGTGTGCGCAGGCTCTTCCATGACCCGGCAGGTGAGTGCAGTGTGCGCAGGCTCTTCCATGACCCGGCAGGTGAGTGCAGTGTGCGCAGGCTCTTCTATGACCCGGCAGGTGAGTGCAGTGTATGCGCAGGCTCTTCCATGACCCAGCAGGTGAGTGCAGTGTGCGCAGGCTCTTCCATGACCCGGCAGGTGAGTGCAGTGTGCGCAGGCTCTTCCATGACCCGGCAGGTGAGTACAGTGTGTGCGCAGGCTCTTCCATGACCCAGCAGGTGAGTGCAGTGTGCGCAGGCTCTTCCATGACCCGGCAGGTGAGTGCAGTGTGCGCAGGCTCTTCCATGACCCGGCAGGTGAGTACAGTGTGTGCGCAGGCTCTTCCATGACCCGGCAGGTGAGTGCAGTGTGCGCAGGCTCTTCCATGACCCAGCAGGTGAGTGCAGTGTGCGCAGGCTCTTCTATGACCCGGCAGGTGAGTGCAGTGTGCGCAGGCTCTTCCATGATCCGGCAGGTGAGTGCAGTGTGCGCAGGCTCTTCTATGACCCGGCAGGTGAGTGCAGTGTGCGCAGGCTCTTCCATGACCCGGCAGGTGAGTGCAGTGTGTGCGCAGGCTCTTCCATGACCCGGCAGGTGAGTGCAGTGTGCGCAGGCTCTTCTATGACCCGGCAGGTGAGTGCAGTGTGTGCGCAGGCTCTTCTATGACCCGGCAGGTGAGTGCAGTGTGTGCGCAGGCTCTTCTATGACCCGGCAGGTGAGTGCAGTGTATGCGCAGGCTCTTCCATGACCCGGCAGGTGAGTGTAGTGTGCGCAGGCTCTTCTATGACCCGGCAGGTGAGTGCAGTGTGCGCAGGCTCTTCTATGACCCGGCAGGTGAGTGCAGTGTATGCGCAGGCTCTTCCATGACCCGGCAGGTGAGTGTAGTGTGCGCAGGCTCTTCTATGACCCGGCAGGTGAGTGCAGTGTATGCGCAGGCTCTTCCATGACCCGGCAGGTGAGTGCAGTGTGTGCGCAGGCTCTTCCATGACCCGGCAGGTGAGTGCAGTGTGTGCGCAGGCTCTTCCATGACCTGGCAGGTGAGTGCAGTGTGTGCGCAGGCTCTTCCATGACCCGGCAGGTGAGTGCAGTGTGTGCGCAGGCTCTTCCATGATCCGGCAGGTGAGTGCAGTGTGTGCGCAGGCTCTTCCATGACCCGGCAGGTGAGTGCAGTGTGCGCAGGCTCTTCCATGACCCGGCAGGTGAGTGCAGTGTGTGCGCAGGCTCTTCCATGACCCGGCAGGTGAGTGCAGTGTATGCGCAGGCTCTTCCATGACCCGGCAGGTGAGTGTAGTGTGCGCAGGCTCTTCCATGACCCGGCAGGTGAGTGCAGTGTGTGCGCAGGCTCTTCCATGACCCGGCAGGTGAGTGCAGTGTGCGCAGGCTCTTCCATGACCCGGCAGGTGAGTGCAGTGTGCGCAGGCTCTTCTATGACCCGGCAGGTGAGTGCAGTGTATGCGCAGGCTCTTCCATGACCCGGCAGGTGAGTGTAGTGTGCGCAGGCTCTTCCATGACCCGGCAGGTGAGTGCAGTGTGTGCGCAGGCTCTTCCATGACCTGG
Source organism: Hyperolius riggenbachi (assembly GCF_040937935.1). Classification (NCBI taxonomy): domain Eukaryota; kingdom Metazoa; phylum Chordata; class Amphibia; order Anura; family Hyperoliidae; genus Hyperolius; species Hyperolius riggenbachi. Next base: position 1,144,407 of record NC_090652.1, on the reverse strand, counting down.
CAGGTGAGTGCAGTGTGTGCGCAGGCTCTTCCATGATCCGGCAGGTGAGTGCAGTGTATGCGCAGGCTCTTCTATGACCCGGCAGTTGAGTGCAGTGTGCGCAGGCTCTTCTATGACCCGGCAGGTGAGTGCAGCGTGCGCAGGCTCTTCTATGACCCGGCAGGTGAGTGCAGTGTGCGCAGGCTCTTCTATGACCCGGCAGGTGAGTGCAGTGTGTGCGCAGGCTCTTCCATGATCCGGCAGGTGAGTGCAGTGTGCGCAGGCTCTTCCATGACCCGGCAGGTGAGTGCAGTGTGTGCGCAGGCTCTTCCATGACCCGGCAGGTGAGTGCAGTGTGTGCGCAGGCTCTTCTATGACCCGGCAGGTGAGTGCAGCGTGCGCAGGCTCTTCTATGACCCGGCAGGTGAGTGCAGTGTGCGCAGGCTCTTCTATGACCCGGCAGGTGAGTGCAGTGTGTGCGCAGGCTCTTCCATGATCCGGCAGGTGAGTGCAGTGTGCGCAGGCTCTTCCATGACCCGGCAGGTGAGTGCAGTGTGTGCGCAGGCTCTTCCATGACCCGGCAGGTGAGTGCAGTGTGTGCGCAGGCTCTTCTATGACCCGGCAGGTGAGTGCAGTGTGCGCAGGCTCTTCCATGACCCGGCATGTGAGTGCAGTGTGCGCAGGCTCTTCCATGATCCTGTCATCCCTCCCTCCAGGTTCCTTTAACCCCCTGACGCTGGGCCTGTTCACCATCCTGTACTTCTTCTTGGCGTGCTGGACGTACGGCCTTACTGTGTCTGCCGGAGTCTTCATCCCGTCCCTCCTCCTCGGAGCCGCCTGGGGCCGCCTCTTCGGGATTCTCCTCACCACCATCTCCAATGACTCTGTGGTAAGGGGGCGGGGCCAGTGAGGGAGGAGCTCATAGTACAATATCCAGGCCTGGCCGTTCACAGGGGGCGGGGCCAGTGAGGGAGGAGCTCATAGTAAAATATCCAGGCCTTGCCGGTCACAGGGGGCGAGGCCAGTGAGGGAGGAGTTTATAGTACAATGTCCAGGCCTGGCCAGTCACGGGGGGCGGGACCAGTGAGGGAAGAGCTCATAGTACAGTGTCCAGGCCTGGCCAGTCACAGGGGGCGGGGCCAGTGAGGGAGGAGCTCATAGTACAATGTCCAGGCCTGGCCAGTCACGGGGGGCGGGGCCAGTGACGGAGGAGCTCATAGTACAATGTCCAGGCCTGGCTGGTCACAGGGGGTGGGGCTAATGAGGGAGGAGCTCATAGTACAATGTCCAGGCCTGGCTGGTCACAGGGGGTGGGGCTAATGAGGGAGGAGCTCATAGTACAATGTCCAGGCCTGGCTGGTCACAGGGGGTGGGGCTAATGAGGGAGGAGCTCATAGTACAATGTCCAGGCCTGGCCAGTCACAGGGGGCGGGGCCAGTGAGGGAGGAGCTCATAGTACAGTGTCCAGGCCTGGCCAGTCACAGGGGGCGGGGCCAGTGAGGGAGGAGCTCATAGTACAGTGTCCAGGCCTGGCCGGTCACAGGGGGCGGGGCCAGTGAGGGAGGAGCTCATAGTACAGTGTCCAGGCCTGGCCGGTCACAGGGGGCGGGGCCAGTGAGGGAGGAGCTCATAGTACAGTGTCCAGGCCTGGCACAGGGAAAGTGAGTGGACCAGGCCTAAAGCACCCCGAGGTGAGAGGGATATTCTTTAAAGTTTATTATGCTGTTGCTTATCTTCTAGTGCAGAGAGTAAAGCCCCATCTACACGATACGATTCTTTGTGCGATTCGATTACGATTCTACCCGGTATTTACGATCCGATTTAAATCCGACATGTCCAATCAGGATTCGATTAGCTATTGCAAAACAATGGCAAATAAAATCAAATTGAATCCCAATCGGACTTGTGGGATTTAATTTGATCGTAAATAGAATCGTAATCGAATCGCACAAAGAATTGTATCGTGTAGATGACTTCAGGTCTGCTTTAATGATTTCTTGTGTCATATCTCCCTCTAGTGGTCACATTCAGACCTGCGTATTAATAAACCATCTAATGTTGTGTACGGTGTTAGCTTTGCACTGTTATATATTTGGACAGAGAAGCTTTTTCTAGTTTTGGTTCTGTACATTACCACAATGAATTTTAACCAGTTCAGCCTTCAGTCGTTTTCACTTTATGCATCCGAGCAATGTTCACCTCTCATTCATTAGCCTATAACTTTATCACTACTTATCACAATGAACTGATCTATATCTTGTTTTTTCCGCCACCAATTAGGCTTTCTTTGGGGGGTACATTTTGCTAAGAGCTACCTTACTGTAAATGCATTTTAACAGTAAGAATAAGAAAAAAAATGAAAAAATTCATTTGTCAGTTTTCGGCCATTATAGTTTTAAAATAAAACATGCCTTCATAATTAAAACCCACATATTATATTTGCCCATATGTCACGGTTATTTCACCGTTTAAATTATGTCCCTATCACAATGTATCGCGACAATATTTTATTTGGAAATAAAAGAGCATTTTTTCCGTTTTGCATCCATCACTATTTACAAGCTTATAAAAAAAAAAAAATAGAGAGAAATATTTCATCTTTACATAGATATTTAAAAAGTTTAGACCCTTAGGTAAATATTTATGTGTTGTTTTTTTTTTGTTTGTTTTTTATAGTAATTTTTTTGTTTTTTTTTACTAAACATTTTATGTGGGCATTTTTGGGAGGGTGGGATATAAATAGTGTTTTATTTGGGGAAATATTTGTGTATTGTAATGTTTTTTTACTTTTACTTGTAGTTTTACTTTTTGGCCACAAGATGGCAATCTTGAGTTTGTTTACATGACGTCACTCTAAGCGTACAATGTACGCTTAGAGGGACAGAGCTTCAGAAAAAGCGTAACTTCCGAGAGAAGCTGTCGCTTTTTCAGCGGGGGAGAGGAATCAGTGATCGGGCACCATAGCCTGATACATTGATTCCTGGGCTACCGAATCCGCGGCCGGGAGTGCGCGTGCATCCTGAGAAAGAAAGCAAGCAATGGTGAATACAGGAACTCAAAAAGACCTGGAGATCCTTGGAAGACAACAGTGATGGATGATCCCAGAATCATTTCCATGGTGAAGAGAAACTCCTTTCACAACAGCCAACCAAGTGAGCAGCACTCTCCAGGGGGGAGGCGTCTCCATATCCAAGTCTATGGCCACTGCACACCAAAAACCGCTAGCAGATCTGGAAAACGCTAGAGATTTTTTAAGAAGATTTCAGAGCGATTCTAGGCATGTTAGAGATGTTTTCTAAACATGCCTAGCGGTTTTTGGAGCGTTTTTGTGTAGCAGATGTCATATATTGTTGCAGTAAAACTGTTACTGAACAGCTTCTGTAACAAAAACGCCTGGAGAACTGCTCTGATCTAGCGTTTCTCAGAGCGGTTTTCCACTTTCCTATACTTTACATTGAGGCAGAAACGCCTCCGAAATCTATAAAATGCTGCAGCCCCCCGAGTTTGCGTTTGTGAAAAAAACGAACAGCTCTGGTGTGCACCATCCCATTCACTTTCATTAGCCAAGCAGTTTTCGAATCGCAAGCAATTTAAAAAACGTTCCAGAGCCGCTCTGGTGTGCACCAGCCCATTCACTTTCATTAGCCAAGCGGTTTTCCCCCTGCAAGCGTTTTGAAAACCGTTCCAGAACCGCTCTGGTGTGCAGCAGCCCTACCAGAACGGGAAGACTGCATGGAAGTAAATACAGAGAGTGCACTGCAAGGTCCAAGCCACTCATAAGCCTCAACAATAGAAAGGCAGACTGAACTTTGCTAAAGATCATCTAAAAAGCCCCCACAGTTCTGGGAAAACATTCTATGGAGAGATGAAACCAAGACCACCCTCTACCAGAATCATGGCAAGAGAGAAGCATGGAGAAGGTGTGGAACAGCTGATTATCCAAAGCTACCACATCTGTGAGACATGGTGGTGGCAGTGTGATAGCTTGCGTGTGCATGGCCAAACACAGCCTATACAGCGCAGGAGATTTGGGTGCAGCCGGCGCCACCATAGGCAGTAATAGGAATTACATCTATAGCAGCGCACAGTGAGTTACTTCGGCGCGTCCCGGAGCTGAAGTTACTTATAAAACACTGAAATACATCCGCCAGCAATGGCTGGAAGCTGAATTATATCATTCCCTACCATCCACGTGGACCTGGAGGGGGAATAGTAATTACTGCCGCCAGGACTTGTGCAGAAGCAGGATCAGCCCTATATCAGCTGTATCCTGCGCCCAAGTCTCCTGGCGGCGGATTCACACATACGCCTGTTTGGCTGTCAGTGGCACTGGGACACTAGTGTGCATTGGCTGTCAGTGGCACTGGGTGTTACGCTTGGTGGTATATTCTCCACGGTCAGCATGACATGCATAACCGGACGAGGAGGAGGTACACACACTAGCACAAGGAACCAGGATATCCCCACTTTAGTGAAGTAGAGGACTGACTCCAACAGGAGATGTGGCAAACAGAGCAGGCGTAGATCCGAACCGCCACAAATAATCCTTCCACTGTAGTAGCTCAGCCCAAGGCAGCGCTGAGCGCATAAACCAGAACTCAAAAGATCAGGACAGGTAACAGAATGAACGTTTGCTTAACTAGTCACTACTTAAGTGACAGCAAGCGTCCAAGACAAGACAGACTGGAATGAGGCAGCCAATGTGATTACAGCGGTGGTGTGCCTCACAAGGACAGGACAGAATAGTCGGGAAATAGAGTCAAAGAAGACAGACGTAATACACACAAATATACAACAGGTATGATTTCCTAGCGTATTACGATTACAGCTATCAATGAACTACAAACGACTAACTCACATATGTATATATCGGCGATGAACCGATATATGACATAAGCAAGGAACACTAACTAAGAACTGGAGCAGGACTAGGAAGGATTCGCCACTTCTACGCAGAAGCGAGCGCAATCCACGCAAGGCAACAGGAACAGGACTGACTAGCTAAGCACGGGTGATCACGATACGCGCAACCTACCAAAACGTGCTGGAAACTGACTGACTGAACACAGGATATAAACAGTTCGTGTACGTATATATCAGCGACACTGATGTATTAACGTAACACGAATACAAGGAAAATAGCAAACACGCTAGTATGAATATATATCGGCGATTAACCAATATATGATGCAAGACCAGCAAAGTAACATTAGAACTAGAAACACGATCTGGGGCGAAAGCAGCAGCAAGACAGGCTTATGCTGGAACTATGATAGCCCATGGAGCCCTGCAGGAAGCAGTCCTTTATACTGAGGTCATCCAATGGGAGCAGACATGCAGATTCCCACACAGGTGAATGATAATCAGTCACAAGCTGACAGCAGGAAAGGGCAGACAATGATATGCAGCCTGCAAGAAAGGGATTGCAGTTCCATTGCAACAGACAATGTTTGTTTTCACAAAAGCATATTAACCTGTCATTAACTTCAGAGCGACTGCAGATGGAATCAATGCTCAGTGTGAGCGCACGCAAAACTATGCGAGCGAATGGACGCAAAGAAATCAAAAACTGCCTGTCTACAGTAAAATTGCAGCCAGCAGTACATGCTGCAGAAGTGATCATAACACTGGGACACTAGTGTGTATTGATGATGTGACACAGGACAGAAACAGCCGAATGAATTCTGAGGAGTTCAGAGACACACTGTCTGCTCAAATCCAGCTAAATGCAATCAAAATGATTGGCCAACGTTTCATGGGACATACAGCCAAAGCAACCCAGGAGTTTGTTAAAGCAATGGGAAATTCTTGAATGGCCATGTCAGTCACCTAATCTTAACCCAACTGAGCAGCATTTTACTTGCTTAAAGGGAAGGTTCAGGGACTATGAAAAAAAAATAAAAGTCCTTATCCACTTACCTGGGGCTTCCTCCAGCCCGTGGTAGGGAGGAGGTGCCCTCGGCGCCGCTCCGCAGGCTCCCGGTGGTCTCTGGTGGCCGACCTGGCCAGGCCGGCGGCCAGGTCGGGCCTCTACTGCGCTCCATTGTGCGTTCCACGCTGGCGCGCTGACGTCATCGGACGTCCTCCGGGCTGTACTGCGCAGGCTCAGTAGTTCTGAGCCTGCGCAGTACAACCCGGAGGACGTCCGATGAAGTCAGCGTGCCGGCATGGAGCGCAGAAGAGGCCCGACCTGGCCGCCGGCCTGGTCGGGTCGACCACCGGGAGCCAGCGGAGCGGCGCCGAGGGCACCTCCTGCCTGCCACGGGCTGGAGGAAGCCCCAGGTAAGTGGATAAGGATTTTTTTTTTTTTTCATAGTCCCTGAACCTTCCCTTTAAGAATAAACGTTGGACAGAAAGACCCACAAACAGCAACTGAAAGCCGCTGCAGTAAAGGCCGGGCACAGTACTAACTAGGAGGAAACCCGGCATCTGGTGATGTCCATGAGTTCAAGACTTCAGGCTGTCATTGCCAGCAAAGGAGGAAACCCAGCATCTGGTGATGTCCATGAGCCCAAGACTTTAGGCTGTCATTGTCAGCAAAGGAGGAAACCCAGCATCTGGTGATGGCCATGAGCTCAAGACTTTAGGCTGTCATTGTCAGCAAATGAGGAAACCCAGCATCTGGTGATGTCCATGAGCCCAAGACTTCAGGCTGTCATTGCCAGCAAAGGAGGAAACCCAGCATCTGGTGATGTCCATGAGCCCAAGACTTTAGGCTGTCATTGCCGGCAAAGGAGGAAACCCAACATCTGGTGATGTCCATGAGCTCAAGACTTCAGGCTGTCATTGTCAGCAAAGGAGGAAACCCAGCATCTGGTGATGTCCATGAGCCCAAGACTTCAGGCTGTCATTGCCGGCAAAGGAGGAAACCCAACATCTGGGGATGTCCATGAGTTCAAGACTTCAGGCTGTCATTGCCAGCAAAGGAGGAAACCCAACATCTGGTGATGTCCATGAGCCCAAGACTTCAGGCTGTCATTGCCGGCAAAGGAGGAAACCCAACATCTGGTGATGTCCATGAGCCCAAGACTTCAGGCTGTCATTGCCAGCAAAGGAGGAAACCCAGCATCTGGTGATGGCCATGAGCTCAAGACTTCAGGCTGTCATTGCCAGCAAAGGAGGAAACCCAGCTTCTGGTGATGTCCATGAGCTCAAGACTTCAAGCTGTCATTGCCGGCAAAGGAGGAAACCCAACATCTGGTGATGTCCATGAGCTCAAGGCTGTAATTGCCAGCCAAGGGGGAAACCCAGCATCTGGAAGTCTGACCTTCAACTGCAACTGAGTCCTTTCATTTACAACACAGAGGCCTCGCCCATCCATGGCAACACAGAGGCCCCGCCCATCCATGGCAGGCCCCGCCTGTCCACGGCAACACGCAGGCCCCGCCCGTCCACGGCAACACGCAGGCCCCGCCCGTCCACGGCAACACGCAGGCCCCGCCCGTCCACGGCAACACGCAGGTCCCGCCCAACACGCAGGCCCCGCCCGTCCACGGCAACACGCAGGCCCCGCCCGTCCATGGCAACACGCGGGCCCCGCCTGTCCATGGCAACACGCGGGCCCCGCCCGTCCATGGCAACACGCGGGCCCCGCCCGTCCACGGCAACAAGGTCTATAGCAGAGAATGTAGCCTTCCCAGTGCAGCAGCAGAAGTGAGACCAGCTCAGGGAAGTGGCCCTGCATACAGGATGACATGTAAAGGTTGTCTGTGAAGATACGGATGTAGCCAGTGCATCTCCCAGCATAACACAATATAAAGTGCTTATTGTATGAAAGGCTGTGTCTCTATTATTTGTGGTGATGTAATGGCTCTCCCCTTGTCTCCTGCAGTCGTGGGCGGATCCTGGGAAGTACGCCCTGATGGGGGCGGCGGCTCAGCTTGGTGAGTATTCTGATATCTGATACACCCGCTGTAATAATGATCCTCTGACAATGTGAACCCATTCTGAATATATTACCAGGTGCAGCCTGGGCAGACCAGCGAGGAGTCATGTGACCTTTACTGCTGTGCGGTCATGTGATCTTTACTGTGGTGCGGTCATGTGACCTTTACTGCTGTGCGGTCATCATGTGATCTTTACTGCTGTGCGGTCATGTGATCTTTACTGCGGTGCGGTCATGTGACCTTTACTGCTGTGCGGTCATCATGTGATCTTTACTGCTGTGCGGTCATGTGACCTTTACTGCTGTGCGGTCATCATGTGACCTTTACTGCTGTGCGGTCATCATGTGACCTTTACTGCTGTGCGGTCATCATGTGACCTTTACTGCTGTGCTGTCATGTGATCTTTACTGCTGTGCGGTCATGTGACCTTTACTGCTGTGCGGTCATCATGTGACCTTTACTGCTGTGCGGTCATCATGTGACCTTTACTGCTGTGCGGTCATCATGTGATCTTTTCTGCTGTGCGGTCATCATGTGATCTTTACTGCTGTGCGGTCATGTGATCTTTACTGCTGTGCGGTCATGTGACCTTTACTGCTGTGCGGTCATGTGACCTTTACTGCTGTGCGGTCATGTGACCTTTACTGCTGTGCGGTCATCATGTGACCTTTACTGCTGTGCGGTCATGTGATCTTTACTGCTGTGCGGTCATCATGTGACCTTTACTGCTGTGCGGTCATCATGTGACCTTTACTGCTGTGCGGTCATCATGTGACCTTTACTGCTGTGCGGTCATCATGTGATCTTTACTGCGGTGCGGGCAAGTGACCTTTACTGCTGTGCGGTCATCATGTGACCTTTACTGCTGTGCGGTCATTGTCACGGATTCATTTGTGCATTCGCAGGGAACTGAACACACAAAGATGTGATTTAGAGAACCCCTTTTTAGGTCACAGCTTGACTTTAAAAAAAATAAATTACTGTTTTGTCAAAAACCAGCCCTTCTTTTCATAGGAAGCATTGTTTATTCTCCCCTGGAGAGAGTGCAATAAAGTCATTACTTTCTCCTGCAGACACCACTCACATTCTTAAGGGGCCCATACACCTAACGATTTTCCCGCCGATATACAGCCGTTTCGATCACAGTGATCGAAACGGCTGTGAAATCGCTGCGCACACCGCTGACAGAACGATCGATTTCCGTCCGAAATCAATCATTCCCGTTGACCCATCCGTGCGGAAGATTTTTCTCGGTCGTCGGCGGATCGGGAGTGCGTCGATAGCGGCATTCGAATGCCCGTCAACCGGCGCAATAGAGCGGGTATACATTACCTGTTCCGGCCGGCGCGAGTCCCTGCTGTCTCCTTTCCACGCTGGGTTCCGGACGGCTGCAGCTACACAGAATTTCCTGTCCTGGCAGGAAGTTTAAACAGTAGAGCGCCCTCTACTGTTTAAACTTCCCCTGGACAGGGAGTTCAGTAGCTGCAGGAACGGTCTGGAGTCCGGAGCGGAGAAGAAGACCAGGGGACTCGCGCCGGCCGGAACGGGTAATGTATGCGGGGGGGGGGGGGGGGGGGTGGCAGCGGCAGCTCCACAGATTGTGATCGGTTTCAGGCTGAAATCGGTTCACAATCTGTTTGCAGTAAAGGTGGCCATACGATCCCTCTCTGATCAGATTCGATCAGAGAGGGATCTATCTGTTGCTCGCATCTGATGGCAAATCGACCAGTGTATGGCCACCTTTAAGGTGGCCACTGATGGTCCAGTTTTTAGCGAAAAATCGTTCGGGTGATCAGAAAATCTGATCGGATTGGTTGTAAATAATCTCCATTGATGGGCACAATTGATTACGATTTAAAAATAATCATCCAATTTGGATTTTGGTCAAACCAAAATTTGGATTTTCTTGTTGGTTGTGATAGCTAGGGAGCAAAGATTGGTTCGTTGGTGGTGTAGTGAACGCACTAGAAATTGGATCATTTGTGGCCATCTTTATGGGTTCTACTTCAAAGACAGCAAGCAAAAAACAGATCATCGGCACATTCCTTTCCTGTATCCAGTCAGGGAAATCCAATGCCTATAATTAATCTTAGGAACTAATATTCACCTTACTAAAGTACCAGCCTCTCCATAGATACCAGCCACAATGTGCACTGAACCCAGTCTCAAGGTGGAGTCAAGAAGCGTCTACTTACCACCTTCTGTGACCGAGATAATGATCTTTCCTTGCAGAGCAAACCATATTTCATATTATGTATTTAATCTCTGGGCAGAGCTGAAGACACCGGGAACGCACATGTATTATTTTCCACATAATGGTCTGCACTGATGCAAAGATATAATCACTTCAGATAGTTCATAATGAGAGGGGTGGAACTGGGTCATGTGGCTGACCCTGCCCATCTCTGATTACCATCTCCACCCTCCAGCAGAGAAGGGTTAACACTGCTGAAAACACAGGCTGTCAGAGAGTCCTTCCATATCCCTATCCATATCCCATCAAGGATCTGAGCTTTCCATAAATGGACTATTATATCTTCTTTTTGGACTTACCATTTCAAAGGACAAGGTCATTCTACAGACCATTAGCCAGTAGTGTTCACTTTCCCATTATTTTATACACTATATTGATCTGTTCAATTGTTGTATTTAGTTTTATGCGTTATTGTATTAGACAAATGATTTTTAATTGTTTATTTTATAAGTGCTCGTTCTGAAAGCTCCGCAAAGTGAACAGGAATTGGCGGGTGACGTCATATTTGTCACAGTCATCATGTGACCTTTACTGCTGTGCAGTGATGTGACCTTTACTGCTGTGCGGTCATGTGATCTCGTGTGGTATAATGCACGTGTCTCCTCAGTCGGTGGTATAATCCCAGCGTCTCCCCTTCTCTTGCAGGTGGTATAGTCCGGATGACACTGAGTCTGACTGTCATTATGGTTGAGGCCACAGGAAATGTCACCTATGGGTTTCCCATCATGCTTGTCCTCATAACAGCCAAAATAGTCGGGGACATCTTCATAGAGGTGAGTGGCCTGGATCTGAATGCATGTGGAATTGGGTTTTGGCAAGTCCGTGTGCCGCTATAGGCCGTAATGTGGCCGTGTAACTTACAGCTATAGCGCCGCTCAGACAGTAATTCAGCCAAATTATGTCTTTCCCCCCTAAGTCTATGGTGGCCTGGAGGAAGAATAGTAATTAGTGCTGCCGGGATTCTGCTGGAGCAGGGTGAGCCGTTCTTCAGCTTTGCCCTGCGTCTGAATTTTCTGGCACTGTTTTTGGACGTTCTGGCTCTGGGCCTCTGATGCTCACAAGTTCCAACCCCGCCCCCCCAGAATCTTTACCCAGCACGGAGGGAGTCGGGGACAGGGAAATGCAGGGGCCCCGAGCCGGCTGGCAGGCCATCATGTCTCCCCCTAGTAGCAGTGCAGCTCTCCCCCCAGGGGTGCCTGGGTATCCCTGCAGGGAGCAGATGGAGTGTCAGCTCCTCGGCCCAGCGTGCAGTGGGGACCCTCTAATGACCTGTGTGACTGGTTCTGTCATGGCAGCGGGAGTTTAGTTGCCCTGAAATAGTCGAACGGGTTACATGATGCTGCTGTGGCTTTCAGGCACCAGGTCTGCCCTGCTGAACAATCGGAAACTGCAGCAAGCCCATGGCGCTCTCATAGTGTGGTGTCTCCTTGAAGGCAGCCGGTCAGAGGACCTCCTACTCCCTCCCATGCTTCTCCCCCTCCCACCCCTCTCCTCCTCCCTCCCCTCGCCTCCTCCCTCCCCTCGCCTCCTCCCTCCCCTCGCCTCCTCCCTCCCCTCTCCTCCTCCCACCCTCTCCTCCTCCCACCCCTCTCCTCCTCCCTCCCACCCCTCTCCTCCTCCCTCCCACCCCTCTCCTCCTCCCTCCCTCCTCTCTCCTCCTCCCTCCCTCCTCTCTCCTCCTCCCTCCCCTCTCCTCCTCCCTCCCTCCCCTCTCCTCCTCCCTCCCTCCCCTCTCCTCCTCCCTCCCTCCCCTCTCCTCCTCCCTCCCTCCCCTCTCCTCCCTCCCCTCTCCTCCCTCCCCTCTCCTCCTCCCTCCCCTCTCCTTCCTCTCCTCCCTCCCTCCCCTCTCCTCCCTCTCCTCTCCTCCTCCCACCCTGAATCAAGTAATTCAGGCAGCAAACTCTAAGGGACAGCAATGCTGTACACTGGAACAACAGACAATCTTTTTCACACTCTGATGACCCACAGGAGGGTAACAATAACATTTATATAGCGCTTTTCTCCCTGGGGACTCAAAGCGCTGTGACCCTGCATTATGCAGTCTCAAAGGCTAGGGAAAAGAGGTGAGTTTTTAGCCTTTTTTTTAAAGCTGTCCAGAGAGGGAGCCTCTCGTACTGATTGTGGAAGTGAGTTCCATAGAGTAGGGCCTGCATAGGAAAAGGCCCGGGCACCAAATGTTAAGTGTATCCTGGGAATAACCAGCTTCATCTTGTTGGCAGAGCGGAGGGGGCGTGGAGGGGCATAAAGTTCCAATAGATCTGCTATGTATTTGGGTCCCATGTGGTGTAGAGCCTTGAATGTCAGCAGGCAGATCTTAAAATTGATTCTCCATTTTACTGGCAACCAGTGAAGAGTTTGCAGTGCTGGGGTGATGTGTGAGCTGCGGGGGGCATTGCAGTATTGGGGTGATGTGTGAGCTGCGGGGGGCATTGCAGTACTGGGATGATGTGTGAGCTGCGGGGGGCATTGCAGTACTGGGGTGATGTGTGAGCTGCGGGGGGCATTGCAGTATTGGGGTGATGTGTGAGCTGCGGGGGGCATTGCAGTACTGGGATGATGTGTGAGCTGCGGGGGGCATTGCAGTACTGGGGTGATGTGTGAGCTGCGGGGGGCATTGGCTAGGAGTCTGGCTGCAGCATTCTGTACTAGCTGTAAGGGGCGCAGAGCCTTATCTGTAGATCCGATGAACAGGGCGTTGCAGTAGTCTAGGCGGGAGGATACAAATGCATGAACCAGGGCAGGTAGGTCTTCAGCTGGGATATGGTGTTTGATTTTCGCTATATTTCTTAGATGGAAGAAGGAAGACTTGACGACAGCTGATATCTGCTGTTTGAGTTTTAGATTTCCATCCAGGATCACCCCAAGGTTTCGCACAGAGTCTTTATACTGTACAAAATCTCCCCCAATTGCTAGTTTGAGGTGGTGAGCGTTTTGAACTTTATCCATCATGTGTGGACCACCTACCACCAACACCTCTGTTTTGTCAGAGTTCAGCCTCAGCCAGCTGGTGATCATCCAATTTTTTAAATCCACTAGCCCTGCATTTATGGATGCTGATGGGTCTTGGGTGCCAGGCTTGAAGGACAGATACAGTTGTGTGTCATCTGCATAACAATGGTATCCTAGGCCATAGTTCTGGATTATTTTGCCCAGTGGGAGCATGTAGACTGCAAGGAGTAATGGTGATAGTACAGAACCCTGTGGAACTCCATAGGGAAGTGGCACTGGATTAGAGTAGTGTGTGCACAGACATACTTGCTGTGTCCTGCCAGATAGGAAGGTCTGAAACCAGCTAAGAACAGTACCCCTTAGGCCACAGTAATTCTTCAGTCGCTGGATTAGTATTTCATGATCCACAGTATCAAATGCTGCAGACAAGTCAAGAAGAATCAGAATTGAGCAATCACCCTTGTCCCTTGCAGTAAGTAGATCATTCATTACTCTAAGTACCCTGTCTTCCTACACTGACCCTGAGGCAGCATCCAGTTACTTATTTAATGTAGTCTCCTCTGCCATGAATTCAGCCGTTCCACTCACCACCACCCGCCCCCGCCAAACTAACCGGCAGCCCTGGCTCACTGAACAAATCAAACAGCTGAAAAGGCACTCCAGGGTGGCAGAAAGATGCTGGAGAAAAAGCACTGCTGTAGAAGACTTCAATCACTATAAACAAACTATGCAGGAGCTCAGGGATGCCCTCACTTCTGCTAAGCAGTCTTATTTCTCCTCGCTCATTTCCTCACAGTCTCACAACCCAAAACAATTATTCAACACCTTTAACTCCCTACTTCGTCCCCCACCTCCTCCCCCTACCACATGTCTGTCAGCCGACAACTTTGCATCATACTTTACAAGCAAGATTGATGCAATACGTAATAGCTTTAACGCGCAACCATTTTTACCAGCACAGCCGTCACCTATAAATTCCTTCTGTCCGCCTGCACCCTCACCCACCACTAACTGCCTCCCCACCGCTCCACAAGACCAGTCTCCCACTCTAACATCTTTCACCACACTAACTGATCAGTGTCTTTCCTCACTAATCTCCAAAGCGCATCTCACTACCTGTGCCCTGGACCCCATTCCCTCTCATCTAATCCCCCAGCTTTCCTCCTCCTTTAATCCCGCTCTAACAACTCTATTCAACCTTTCTATCTCCACTGGCACTTTTCCTTCCTTATTCAAACAAGCTATCATCACACCACTAATCAAAAAACTCTCTCTTGATCCAACTTCTCTATCCAACTACCGTCCTGTCTCGCTCCTCCCCTTTGCTTCTAAACTGCTGGAACGTCACATCCATTCAGAATTGTCTGCCTTTCTCTCTACCAACTCCTTACTTGACCCCTTTCAATCTGGATTCCGCACACACCATTCCACTGAAACTGCCCTCACGAAAGTTGCTAATGACCTACTGGTAGCTAAATCCAAAGGCCAGTTCTCCATTCTAATACTCCTTGACCTTTCCTCTGCCTTTGACACGGTTGATCATGCTCTGCTTCTGCAGACACTGTCATCTTTAGGAATCAAGGGACAAGCACATTCCTGGATCTCCTCTTATCTCTCTGGACGCTCTTACACTGTCTCCTTCTCTAACACCAAGTCCTCTCCACACCCACTGTCTGTTGGTGTACCTCAAGGCTCTGTTCTTGGGCCACTTCTTTTCTCAATCTACACCCGTGGCCTGGGACAACTAATTAACTCTTTTGGCTTCCAGTATCACCTTTATGCGGATGACACCCAAATCTATCTCTCAGCTCCTGACCTGTCCTCACTACTATCCAGAGTCCCCGACTGTCTACGTGCCATTTCTGCATTCATGTCCTCCCGCTTCCTCAAACTCAACATGACTAAAACGGAAATTGTGATTTTTCCACCATTGCTATCTACACCCCTACCAATTGCAACCATAACGGTAGACAACACCCCAATAACCTCAACCACTAAGGCCCGCTGCTTGGGGGTTATACTTGACTCAGAGCTCTCCTTTAAACCTCACATTGCCTCATTAACCACCACCTGCTATTTCCAGCTCAAAAATATATTCCGTATCCGTCCCTTCCTCACACAAGAGGCCACCAAAATGCTTGTTCATGCCTTAATCATCTCCCGCCTAGACTACTGCAACACCCTGCTCTGTGGCCTACCAAAAAACAGGCTAGCTCCTCTCCAATCCCTTCTAAATGCAGCGGCCCGCCTCATTCACCTTTCCACACGCTCTTCTGATGCAGCCCCACTGTGCCATTCTCTCCACTGGTTACCCATTACCCAGAGGATCCAGTTCAAACTCCTGACTCTAACATACAAAGCCCTCCACGAGTTGTCTCCTCCATACATCTCCTCACTAATCTCAAGATATTGTCCCTCCCGCAACCTTCGCTCCTCCCAAGAAATTCTCCTGGCCTCTAAGCTGATCACCTCCTCTCATGCTCGCATCCAGGACTTTACACGAGCATCAGCCCTTATCTGGAACTCTCTTCCACAGCCTGTACGTCATGCTCCAAACCTGGACATCTTCAAACGCACTCTTAAAACACACCTTTTCAGACAAGCTTATAACATTCTATAGCCCTTTATTTACTTATTTGTCACAATGTAATCAGAGGCAAAGAATCACTGCCTCATCCATCCTCCACCCCCTTACCTAGTGTGTCCCCCACTACCCATTAGATTGTAAGCTCGCAAGGGCAGGGTCATCCTCCTAATGTTTACTGTTTTTGTAACAATATTTGTGCTGCTTGGAACTCTGCTGTATATTTGTTAGTTGTATCTATGTTCCCCTTGTCGTCTTATTGTGCTTTGTAAAGCGCTGCGGAATATGTTGGCGCTATATAAATAAAAAATAATAATAATAATAATAATTACTCGGACTAATGCCGTTTCAGTGCTGTGCCTTTTCCTGAATCCTGACTGAAAAGTATCAATAATAATAATAATCCGAACATTTGTATAGCTCTTTTCTCCTGTCGGACTCAAAGCGCTCAAGAGCTGCAGCCACTGGGACGCGCTCAAGAGGCCACCCTGCAGTGTTAGGGAGTCTTGCCTTGAACTCCTTACTGAATAGGTACTTGACCTAGCCAGGATTCGAACCCTGGTCTCCCATGTCAAAGGCAGAGCCCTTAACCAGTACACTATCCAGCCACTGCCACTGATGTTATCTGTAAGCCTGGCTTCTAGCTGGTTGGCGACTGCTTTCTCGATAACTTTTGATAGGAATGGTAAGTTCGCCACAGGTCTGTAGTTGGTTACAGAATCAGGATCTAGTGATGGTTTCTTCAAGAGGGGTTTTATGATTGCTTTCTTTAGTTCTTCTGGGAAAAGTCCACTTTGCAAGGAGCACTGAGTGATATTGTGAAGTGCTGGCCTGATCAGCTCTGGGCACTGCATTAACCTCCTTAGCGGTAACCCCGAGCTGAGCTCGGGGTAAGCCGCCTCGGAGGATATCTCAGCCCCTGGTGGGGCGATTTAAATTCTGTAAAGTGCTGTACGCGTGGCTAGCTGTTTGCGTACAGCTTGATCGGCGCCGCCGCCCGGCGATCGGCCGCACGCAGCGGCGGAAGAGGGCCCTCCCCGCCAGAGCCCTGTGCAGCCCGGACCAATCACTCCCGGGCAACGCAAAGGGCTGGATCGGGTGCGCCTGACGTCAGGACGTCGGGTGACGTCCATGACGTCATTCCGATCGTCGCCATGGCAACAGGAGAAGCCAAATAGGAAATCGTGTTCTATACGCAATCTCCTGTTTGCTGTTGTTGCCGGCGGCGATCGGACTAGAGGGACACATGCGCCCTCTAGTGGTGTTTCATGTAGCTACCACTCGGGTAGCTACATGGAACAGAAAAAAAAAATACAAAAAAAGTGTGATGCAGCCTCCTTGGCAAAAAAAACGCCAAGGAGGTTAAGGATCCATTTGGGCCAGGATCCAGGTCGCAGGTAGTGGGGCGGAGACTTTGAATGAGAATTCCAAAATCTTCTACACTCAGAGTGTCAAAGACTTGCCATGGTGGTACGGTAGTAGGCAGATGCAGAGTCCAGTGGTCAATTGATGTTGGTGTAATGCTGGCACGGATGGTAGACACCTTGTTTGTGAAGAAGGCAGAGAATTCTTCACACCTTACCCTGGAGAATGTGGTTGGGGCTTTTAGGCAGGAAGGGTTGCAGAGCTGCAAGTGAATGTCCCGCCCCCCTCCATTAGCATTCACTGCTCTGCTTGCTGACCCCGCCTCCTTTGCTTGTGTAACCTATAGGATAGCCATGACAGCCGGGCGGTCACCAAAACCAGCTGTGTAGAGCACCCAGCTGATGAGGCTTGGGGAGAACGCTGCAGAGCAAGGCGTCTGTACATTATGAGATTAATCAGTAATGATGTCCCTGCTGTGTTTCCCCTCAGGGTCTGTATGATTTGCACATCAAGCTGCAGAGTGTCCCTTTCCTGCACTGGGAGGCTCCAGTCACCTCTCACTCCCTCACAGCCAGGTAAGTCCTGTCACTGCTGTCATACACACATTATATAAGGCATCTTCCTGCCGTGCCCCGCCCTTCCTGCCCCGACCCCGCCCTTCCTGCCCCGCCCCGACTGCACCCTTCCTGCTCCACCCCGTCCTGCCCCAACCCCGCCCTTCCTGCCACACCCCGTTCTTTCTGCCCAACCCCGCCCTTCTGCACTGGGAGGCTCCAGTTACCGCTCACTCCCTCACAGCCAGGTAAGCCCTGCCACTCTGCTGTCATACACAAATATGGCATCTTCCTGCCCCGCCCTTCCTACCACACCCGCTCTTCCTGCCACACGCCGCCCTTCTGCTCTGGGAGGCTCTAGTCACTTCTTATTCCCTCACAGCCAGGTAAGTCCTATCACTCTGCTGTCATACACACATTATATAAGGCATCTTTCTGCCATGCCCCGCCCTTCCTGCCGCACCCCACCCTTCCCTCCGCACCCCGCCCTTCTGCACTGGGAGGCTCCAGTCACTTCTCATTCCCTCACAGCCAGGTAAGTCCTGTCACTCTGCTGTCATACACACATTATATAAGGCATCTTCCTGCCGCACCCCGCCCTTCCTGCCGCACCCCGCCCTTCTGCACTGGGAGGCTCCAGTCACCTCTCACAGCTAGGTAAGTCCTGTCACTCTGCTGTCGTACACACCTTATACAAGGCAACTTCATGCCCCGCCCTTCCTGCCGCACCCCGTCCTTCCAGCAGCACCCCGCCCTTCCTGTGGCAATACTGACCAGGAGAGACGCCCTCCCCCCGCCCCCCAGGAAGCCGCTGCACCGTGTAGTGAGTGAGGTGTGTGGGGGATACGCAGAGCATCATGTCCAGCCACAAACACAATGTACATATATGGGGAGTCTGTGATGATCTGCGATCTCTTCTCTCCTCAGGGAGGTGATGAGCACCCCGGTCACCTGTCTGCGGCGCAGAGAGAAGGTGGGGGTTATTGTGGATGTCCTGAGCATCACCACGTCCAATCATAACGGCTTCCCGGTGGTGGAGAATAATACTGGGCAGGTGAGGAGCGACTCTGCGCAGTGATCAGGCTGTAGTCACATGACCCCTGCAGTGATGAGGCTGTAGTCACATGACCCCTGCAGGGATCAGACTGTACCAAACCTGGATGTGACCTCTCTCTGATCTTTTCCAGCCCCCGCGGTTGTGTGGACTGATCCTGAGATCTCAGCTCATCGTTCTTCTGAAGCACAAGGTACACAGACTGCTTTACATTGTATCACAAATCTGCAGTGCTGTCCCATGAGAAGATATCATACAATATTACACTGTTATACAAGCTGTACACTGACTGCTTTACATTGTATCACAGCGTCACATCTGCAGTGCTGTCCCATGAGAAGATATCATACAATATTACACTGTTATACAAGCTGTACACTGACTGCTTTACATTGTATCAGTGTCACATCTGCAGTGCTGTCCCATGAGAAGATATCATACAATATTTACACTGTTATACAAGCTGTACACTGACTGCTTTACATTGTATCACAGTGTCACATCTGCAGTGCTGTCCCATTAGAAGATATCATACAATATTTACACTGTTATACAAGCTGTACACTGACTGCTTTACATTGTATCACAGCGTCACATCTGCAGTGCTGTCCCATGAGAAGATATCATACAATATTTACACTGTTATACAAGCTGTACACTGACTGCTT
Organism: Hyperolius riggenbachi; assembly: GCF_040937935.1. NCBI lineage: Eukaryota > Metazoa > Chordata > Amphibia > Anura > Hyperoliidae > Hyperolius > Hyperolius riggenbachi. The sequence goes on along the minus strand of NC_090652.1, from coordinate 1,125,114 downwards.
TACATTGTATCACAGCGTCACATCTGCAGTGTTGTCCCATGAGAAAATATCATACAATATTTACACAGTTATACAAGCTGTACACTGACTGCTTTACATTGTATCACAGTGTCACATCTGCAGTGCTGTCCCATTAGAAGATATCATACAATATTTACACTGTTATACAAGCTGTACACTGACTGCTTTACATTGTATCACAGCGTCACATCTGCAGTGCTGTCCCATGAGAAGATATCATACAATATTACACTGTTATACAAGCTGTACACTGACTGCTTTACATTGTATCACAGTGTCACATCTGCAGGGCTGTCCCATGAGAAGATATCATACAATATTACACTATTATACAAGCTGTACACTGACTGCTTTACATTGTTTCACAGTGTCACATCTGCAGTGTTGTCCCATGAGAAGATATCATACAATATTTACACTGTTATACAAACTGTACACTGACTGCTTTACATTGTATCACAGCGTCACATCTGCAGTGTTGTCCCATGAGAAGATATCATACAATATTACAATGTTATACAAGCTGTACACTGACTGCTTTACATTGTATCACAGCGTCACATCTGCAGTGTTGTCCCATGAGATGATATCATACAATATTTACACTGTTATACAAGCTGTACACTGACTGCTTTACATTGTATCACAGTGTCACATCTACAGTGTTGTCCCATGAGAAGATATCATACAATATTTACACTGTTACACAAGCTGTACACTGACTGCTTTACATTGTATCACAGCGTCACATCTGCATTGTTGTCCCATGAGAAGATATCATACAATATTACACTGTTATACAAGCTGTACACTGACTGCTTTACATTGTATCACAGCGTCACATCTGCAGTGCTGTCCCATGAGAAGATATCATACAATATTACACTGTTATACAAGCTGTACACTGACTGCTTTACATTGTATCACAGTGTCACATCTGCAGTGTTGTCCCATGAGAAGATATCATACAATATTACACTGTTATACAAGCTGTACACTGACTGCTTTACATTGTATCACAGCATCACATCTGCAGTGTTGTCCCATGAGAAGATATCATACAATATTACACTGTTATACAAGCTGTACACTGACTGCTTTACATTGTATCACAGCGTCACATCTGCAGTGCTGTCCCATGAGAAGATATCATACAATATTACACTGTTATACAAGCTGTACACTGACTGCTTTACATTGTATCACAGCGTCACATCTGCAGTGCTGTCCCATGAGAAGATATCATACAATATTACACTGTTATACAAGCTGTACACTGACTGCTTTACATTGTATCACAGTGTCACATCTGCAGTGTTGTCCCATGAGAAGATATCATACAATATTACACTGTTATACAAGCTGTACACTGACTGCTTTACATTGTATCACAGCATCACATCTGCAGTGTTGTCCCATGAGAAGATATCATACAATATTACACTGTTATACAAGCTGTACACTGACTGCTTTACATTGTATCACAGCGTCACATCTGCAGTGCTGTCCCATGAGAAGATATCATACAATATTTACACTGTTATACAAGCTGTACACTGACTGCTTTACATTGTATCACAGCATCACACCTGCAGTGCTGTCCCATGAGAAGATATCATACAATATTACACTGTTATACAAGCTGTACACTGACTGCTTTACATTGTATCACAGCGTCACATCTGCAGTGCTGTCCCATGAGAAGATATCATACAATATTACACTGTTATACAAGCTGTACACTGACTGCTTTACATTGTGTCACAGCTTCACATCTGCAGTGTTGTCCCATGAGAAGATATCATACAATATTACAATGTTAGACAAGCTGTACACTGACTGCTTTACATTGTATCACAGCGTCACATCTGCAGTGTTGTCCCATGAGATGATATACAATATTTACACTGTTATACAAGCTGTACACTGACTGCTTTACATTGTATCACAGCATCACATCTGCAGTGTTGTCTCATGAGAAGATATCATACAATATTTACACTGTTATACAAGCTGTACACTGACTGCTTTACATTGTATCACAGCGTCACATCTGCAGTGCTGTCCCATGAGAAGATATCATACAATATTACACTGTTATACAAGCTGTACACTGACTGCTTTACATTGTATCACAGCGTCACATCTGCAGTGCTGTCCCATGAGAAGATATCATACAATATTTACACTGTTATACAAGCTGTACACTGACTGCTTTACATTGTATCACAGTGTCACATCTGCAGTGCTGTCCCATGAGAAGATATCATACAATATTTACACCTGTTATACAAGCTGTACACTGACTGCTTTACATTGTATCACAGTGTCACATCTGCAGTGTTGTCCCATGAGAAGATATCATACAATATTACACTGTTATACAAGCTGTACACTGACTGCTTTACATTGTATCACAGTGTCACATCTGCAGTGCTGTCCCAAGAGAAGATATCATACAATATTTACACTGTTATACAAGCTGTACACTGACTGCTTTACATTGTATCACAGCGTCACATCTGCAGTGCTGTCCCAAGAGAAGATATCATACAATATTTACACTGTTATACAAGCTGTACACTGACTGCTTTACATTGTATCACAGCGTCACATCTGCAGTGTTGTCCCATGAGAAAATATCATACAATATTTACACAGTTATACAAGCTGTACACTGACTGCTTTACATTGTATCACAGTGTCACATCTGCAGTGCTGTCCCATTAGAAGATATCATACAATATTTACACTGTTATACAAGCTGTACACTGACTGCTTTACATTGTATCACAGTGTCACATCTGCAGGGCTGTCCCATGAGAAGATATCATACAATATTACACTATTATACAAGCTGTACACTGACTGCTTTACATTGTTTCACAGTGTCACATCTGCAGTGTTGTCCCATGAGAAGATATCATACAATATTTACACTGTTATACAAGCTGTACACTGACTGCTTTACATTGTATCACAGCGTCACATCTGCAGTGCTGTCCCATGAGAAGATATCATACAATATTACACTGTTATACAAGCTGTACACTGACTGCTTTACATTGTATCACAGTGTCACATCTGCAGTGTTGTCCCATGAGAAGATATCATACAATATTTACACTGTTATACAAGCTGTACACTGACTGCTTTACATTGTATCACAGCGTCACATCTGCAGTGTTGTCCCATGAGAAGATATCATACAATATTACAATATTACAATGTTATACAAGCTGTACACTGACTGCTTTACATTGTATCACAGCGTCACATCTGCAGTGTTGTCCCATGAGATGATATCATACAATATTTACACTGTTATACAAGCTGTACACTGACTGCTTTACATTGTATCACAGTGTCACATCTACAGTGTTGTCCCATGAGAAGATATCATACAATATTTACACTGTTACACAAGCTGTACACTGACTGCTTTACATTGTATCACAGCGTCACATCTGCATTGTTGTCCCATGAGAAGATATCATACAATATTACACTGTTATACAAGCTGTACACTGACTGCTTTACATTGTATCACAGTGTCACATCTGCAGTGTTGTCCCATGAGAAGATATCATACAATATTACACTGTTATACAAGCTGTACACTGACTGCTTTACATTGTATCACAGCATCACATCTGCAGTGTTGTCCCATGAGAAGATATCATACAATATTACACTGTTATACAAGCTGTACACTGACTGCTTTACATTGCATCACAGCATCACATCTGCAGTGCTGTCCCATGAGAAGATATCATACAATATTACACTGTTATACAAGCTGTACACTGACTGCTTTACATTGTGTCACAGCTTCACATCTGCAGTGTTGTCCCATGAGAAGATATCATACAATATTACAATGTTATACAAGCTGTACACTGACTGCTTTACATTGTGTCACAGCTTCACATCTGCAGTGTTGTCCCATGAGAAGATATCATACAATATTACAATGTTAGACAAGCTGTACACTGACTGCTTTACATTGTATCACAGCGTCACATCTGCAGTGTTGTCCCATGAGATGATATACAATATTTACACTGTTATACAAGCTGTACACTGACTGCTTTACATTGTATCACAGCATCACATCTGCAGTGTTGTCCCATGAGAAGATATCATACAATATTTACACTGTTATACAAGCTGTACACTGACTGCTTTACATTGTATCACAGCGTCACATCTGCAGTGCTGTCCCATGAGAAGATATCATACAATATTACACTGTTATACAAGCTGTACACTGACTGCTTTACATTGTATCACAGCGTCACATCTGCAGTGCTGTCCCATGAGAAGATATCATACAATATTTACACTGTTATACAAGCTGTACACTGACTGCTTTACATTGTATCACAGTGTCACATCTGCAGTGCTGTCCCATGAGAAGATATCATACAATATTTACACCTGTTATACAAGCTGTACACTGACTGCTTTACATTGTATCACAGTGTCACATCTGCAGTGTTGTCCCATGAGAAGATATCATACAATATTACACTGTTATACAAGCTGTACACTGACTGCTTTACATTGTATCACAGTGTCACATCTGCAGTGCTGTCCCAAGAGAAGATATCATACAATATTTACACTGTTATACAAGCTGTACACTGACTGCTTTACATTGTATCACAGCGTCACATCTGCAGTGCTGTCCCAAGAGAAGATATCATACAATATTTACACTGTTATACAAGCTGTACACTGACTGCTTTACATTGTATCACAGCGTCACATCTGCAGTGTTGTCCCATGAGAAAATATCATACAATATTTACACAGTTATACAAGCTGTACACTGACTGCTTTACATTGTATCACAGTGTCACATCTGCAGTGCTGTCCCATTAGAAGATATCATACAATATTTACACTGTTATACAAGCTGTACACTGACTGCTTTACATTGTATCACAGTGTCACATCTGCAGGGCTGTCCCATGAGAAGATATCATACAATATTACACTATTATACAAGCTGTACACTGACTGCTTTACATTGTTTCACAGTGTCACATCTGCAGTGTTGTCCCATGAGAAGATATCATACAATATTTACACTGTTATACAAGCTGTACACTGACTGCTTTACATTGTATCACAGCGTCACATCTGCAGTGCTGTCCCATGAGAAGATATCATACAATATTACACTGTTATACAAGCTGTACACTGACTGCTTTACATTGTATCACAGTGTCACATCTGCAGTGTTGTCCCATGAGAAGATATCATACAATATTTACACTGTTATACAAGCTGTACACTGACTGCTTTACATTGTATCACAGCGTCACATCTGCAGTGTTGTCCCATGAGAAGATATCATACAATATTACAATATTACAATGTTATACAAGCTGTACACTGACTGCTTTACATTGTATCACAGCGTCACATCTGCAGTGTTGTCCCATGAGATGATATCATACAATATTTACACTGTTATACAAGCTGTACACTGACTGCTTTACATTGTATCACAGTGTCACATCTACAGTGTTGTCCCATGAGAAGATATCATACAATATTTACACTGTTACACAAGCTGTACACTGACTGCTTTACATTGTATCACAGCGTCACATCTGCATTGTTGTCCCATGAGAAGATATCATACAATATTACACTGTTATACAAGCTGTACACTGACTGCTTTACATTGTATCACAGTGTCACATCTGCAGTGTTGTCCCATGAGAAGATATCATACAATATTACACTGTTATACAAGCTGTACACTGACTGCTTTACATTGTATCACAGCATCACATCTGCAGTGTTGTCCCATGAGAAGATATCATACAATATTACACTGTTATACAAGCTGTACACTGACTGCTTTACATTGCATCACAGCATCACATCTGCAGTGCTGTCCCATGAGAAGATATCATACAATATTACACTGTTATACAAGCTGTACACTGACTGCTTTACATTGTGTCACAGCTTCACATCTGCAGTGTTGTCCCATGAGAAGATATCATACAATATTACAATGTTAGACAAGCTGTACACTGACTGCTTTACATTGTATCACAGCGTCACATCTGCAGTGTTGTCCCATGAGATGATATACAATATTTACACTGTTATACAAGCTGTACACTGACTGCTTTACATTGTATCACAGCATCACATCTGCAGTGTTGTCCCATGAGAAGATATCATACAATATTTACACTGTTATACAAGCTGTACACTGACTGCTTTACATTGTATCACAGCGTCACATCTGCAGTGCTGTCCCATGAGAAGATATCATACAATATTACACTGTTATACAAGCTGTACACTGACTGCTTTACATTGTATCACAGCGTCACATCTGCAGTGCTGTCCCATGAGAAGATATCATACAATATTTACACTGTTATACAAGCTGTACACTGACTGCTTTACATTGTATCACAGTGTCACATCTGCAGTGCTGTCCCATGAGAAGATATCATACAATATTTACACTGTTATACAAGCTGTACACTGACTGCTTTACATTGTGTCACAGTGTCACATCTGCAGTGCTGTCCCATGAGAAGATATCATACAATATTACACTGTTATACAAGCTGTACACTGACTGCTTTACATTGTATCACAGTGTCACATCTGCAGTGTTGTCCCATGAGAAGATATCATACAATATTACACTGTAATACAAGCTGTACACTGACTGCTTTACATTGTATCACAGCATCACATCTGCAGTGTTGTCCCATGAGAAGATATCATACAATATTACACTGTTATACAAGCTGTACACTGACTGCTTTACATTGTATCACAGCGTCACATCTGCAGTGCTGTCCCATGAGAAGATATCATACAATATTTACACTGTTATACAAGCTGTACACTGACTGCTTTACATTGTATCACAGCATCACACCTGCAGTGCTGTCCCATGAGAAGATATCATACAATATTACACTGTTATACAAGCTGTACACTGACTGCTTTACATTGTGTCACAGCTTCACATCTGCAGTGTTGTCCCATGAGAAGATATCATACAATATTACAATGTTAGACAAGCTGTACACTGACTGCTTTACATTGTATCACAGCGTCACATCTGCAGTGTTGTCCCATGAGATGATATACAATATTTACACTGTTATACAAGCTGTACACTGACTGCTTTACATTGTATCACAGCATCACATCTGCAGTGTTGTCCCATGAGAAGATATACAATATTTACACTGTTATACAAGCTGTACACTGACTGCTTTACATTGTATCACAGCGTCACATCTGCAGTGCTGTCCCATGAGAAGATATCATACAATATTACACTGTTATACAAGCTGTACACTGACTGCTTTACATTGTATCACAGCGTCACATCTGCAGTGCTGTCCCATGAGAAGATATCATACAATATTTACACTGTTATACAAGCTGTACACTAACTGCTTTACATTGTATCACAGTGTCACATCTGCAGTGCTGTCCCATGAGAAGATATCATACAATATTTACACCTGTTATACAAGCTGTACACTGACTGCTTTACATTGTATCACAGTGTCACATCTGCAGTGTTGTCCCATGAGAAGATATCATACAATATTACACTGTTATACAAGCTGTACACTGACTGCTTTACATTGTATCACAGTGTCACATCTGCAGTGCTGTCCCAAGAGAAGATATCATACAATATTTACACTGTTATACAAGCTGTACACTGACTGCTTTACATTGTATCACAGCGTCACATCTGCAGTGTTGTCCCATGAGAAAATATCATACAATATTTACACAGTTATACAAGCTGTACACTGACTGCTTTACATTGTATCACAGTGTCACATCTGCAGTGCTGTCCCATTAGAAGATATCATACAATATTTACACTGTTATACAAGCTGTACACTGACTGCTTTACATTGTATCACAGCGTCACATCTGCAGTGCTGTCCCATGAGAAGATATCATACAATATTACACTGTTATACAAGCTGTACACTGACTGCTTTACATTGTATCACAGTGTCACATCTGCAGGGCTGTCCCATGAGAAGATATCATACAATATTACACTATTATACAAGCTGTACACTGACTGCTTTACATTGTTTCACAGTGTCACATCTGCAGTGTTGTCCCATGAGAAGATATCATACAATATTTACACTGTTATACAAGCTGTACACTGACTGCTTTACATTGTATCACAGCGTCACATCTGCAGTGCTGTCCCATGAGAAGATATCATACAATATTACACTGTTATACAAGCTGTACACTGACTGCTTTACATTGTATCACAGTGTCACATCTGCAGTGTTGTCCCATGAGAAGATATCATACAATATTTACACTGTTATACAAGCTGTACACTGACTGCTTTACATTGTATCACAGCGTCACATCTGCAGTGTTGTCCCATGAGAAGATATCATACAATATTACAATGTTATACAAGCTGTACACTGACTGCTTTACATTGTATCACAGCGTCACATCTGCAGTGTTGTCCCATGAGATGATATCATACAATATTTACACTGTTATACAAGCTGTACACTGACTGCTTTACATTGTATCACAGTGTCACATCTACAGTGTTGTCCCATGAGAAGATATCATACAATATTTACACTGTTACACAAGCTGTACACTGACTGCTTTACATTGTATCACAGCGTCACATCTGCATTGTTGTCCCATGAGAAGATATCATACAATATTACACTGTTATACAAGCTGTACACTGACTGCTTTACATTGTATCACAGTGTCACATCTGCAGTGTTGTCCCATGAGAAGATATCATACAATATTACACTGTTATACAAGCTGTACACTGACTGCTTTACATTGTATCACAGCATCACATCTGCAGTGTTGTCCCATGAGAAGATATCATACAATATTACACTGTTATACAAGCTGTACACTGACTGCTTTACATTGTATCACAGCGTCACATCTGCAGTGCTGTCCCATGAGAAGATATCGTACAATATTTACACTGTTATACAAGCTGTACACTGACTGCTTTACATTGTGTCACAGCATCACACCTGCAGTGCTGTCCCATGAGAAGATATCATACAATATTACACTGTTATACAAGCTGTACACTGACTGCTTTACATTGTATCACAGCGTCACATCTGCAGTGCTGTCCCATGAGAAGATATCATACAATATTACAATGTTAGACAAGCTGTACACTGACTGCTTTACATTGTATCACAGCGTCACATCTGCAGTGTTGTCCCATGAGATGATATACAATATTTACACTGTTATACAAGCTGTACACTGACTGCTTTACATTGTATCACAGCATCACATCTGCAGTGTTGTCCCAAGAGAAGATATCATACAATATTTACACTGTTATACAAGCTGTACACTGACTGCTTTACATTGTATCACAGCGTCACATCTGCAGTGCTGTCCCATGAGAAGATATCATACAATATTACACTGTTATACAAGCTGTACACTGACTGCTTTACATTGTATCACAGCGTCACATCTGCAGTGCTGTCCCATGAGAAGATATCATACAATATTTACACTGTTATACAAGCTGTACACTGACTGCTTTACATTGTATCACAGTGTCACATCTGCAGTGCTGTCCCATGAGAAGATATCATACAATATTTACACTGTTATACAAGCTGTACACTGACTGCTTTACATTGTATCACAGTGTCACATCTGCAGTGTTGTCCCATGAGAAGATATCATACAATATTTACACTGTTATACAAGCTGTACACTGACTGCTTTACATTGTATCACAGTGTCACATCTGCAGTGCTGTCACATGAGAAGATCTCATACAATATTTATACTGTTGTACAAGCTGTACACTGACTGCTTTACATTGTATCACAGTGTCACATCTGCAGTGCTGTCCCATGAGAAGATATCATACAATATTTACACTGTTATACAAGCTGTACACTGACTGCTTTACATTGTGTCACAGTGTCACATCTGCAGTGCTGTCCCATGAGAAGATATCATACAATATTACACTGTTATACAAGCTGTACACTGACTGCTTTACATTGTATCACAGCGTCACATCTGCAGTGCTGTCCCATGAGAAGATATCATACAATATTTACACTGTTATACAAGCTGTACACTGACTGCTTTACATTGTATCACAGTGTCACATCTGCAGTGCTGTCCCATGAGAAGATATCATACAATATTTATACTGTTGTACAAGCTGTACACTGACTGCTTTACATTGTGTCACAGTGTCACATCTGCAGTGTTATCCCATGAGAAGATATCATACAATATTACACTGTTATACAAGCTGTACACTGACTGCTTTACATTGTATCACAGCGTCACATCTGCAGTGTTGTCCCATGAGAAGATACCATACAATATTTACACTGTTGTACAAGCTGTACACTGACTGCTTTACATTGTATCACAGTGTCACATCTGCAGTGCTGTCCCATGAGAAGATATCATACAATATTTACACTGTTATACAAGCTGTACACTGACTGCTTTACATTGTATCACAGTGTCACATCTGCAGTGTTATCCCATGAGAAGATATCATACAATATTTACACTGTTGTACAAGCTGTACACTGACTGCTTTACATTGTATCACAGTGTCACATCTGCAGTGCTGTCCCATGAGAAGATATCATACAATATTACACTGTTATACAAGCTGTACACTGACTGCTTTACATTGTGTCACAGCGTCACATCTGCAGTGCGGTCCCATGAGAAGATATCATACAATATTACACTATTATACAAGCTGTACACTGACTGCTTTACATTGTATCACAGTGTCACATCTGCAGTGCTGTCCCATGAGAAGATATCATACAATATTACACTATTATACAAGCTGTACACTGACTGCTTTACATTGTATCACAGTGTCACATCTGCAGTGCTGTCCCATGAGAAGATATCATACAATATTTACACTATTATACAAGCTGTACACTGACTGCTTTACATTGTATCACAGCGTCACATCTGCAGTGCTGTCCCATGAGAAGATATCATACAATATTTATACTGTTGTACAAGCTGTACACTGACTGCTTTACATTGTGTCACAGTGTCACATCTGCAGTGTTATCCCATGAGAAGATATCATACAATATTTACACTGTTATACAAGCTGTACACTGACTGCTTTACATTGTATCACAGTGTCACATCTGCAGTGTTGTCCCATGAGAAGATATCATACAATATTTACACTGTTGTACAAGCTGTACACTGACTGCTTTACATTGTATCACAGTGTCACATCTGCAGTGCTGTCCCATGAGAAGATATCATACAATATTACACTGTTATACAAGCTGTACACTGACTGCTTTACATTGTATCACAGCGTCACATCTGCAGTGTTGTCCCATGAGAAGATACCATACAATATTTACACTGTTGTACAAGCTGTACACTGACTGCTTTACATTGTATCACAGTGTCACATCTGCAGTGCTGTCCCATGAGAAGATATCATACAATATTTACACTGTTATACAAGCTGTACACTGACTGCTTTACATTGTATCACAGTGTCACATCTGCAGTGTTATCCCATGAGAAGATATCATACAATATTTACACTGTTGTACAAGCTGTACACTGACTGCTTTACATTGTATCACAGTGTCACATCTGCAGTGCTGTCCCATGAGAAGATATCATACAATATTACACTGTTATACAAGCTGTACACTGACTGCTTTACATTGTGTCACAGCGTCACATCTGCAGTGCGGTCCCATGAGAAGATATCATACAATATTACACTATTATACAAGCTGTACACTGACTGCTTTACATTGTATCACAGTGTCACATCTGCAGTGCTGTCCCATGAGAAGATATCATACAATATTACACTATTATACAAGCTGTACACTGACTGCTTTACATTGTATCACAGCGTCACATCTGCAGTGCTGTCCCATGAGAAGATATCATACAATATTTACACTGTTATACAAGCTGTACACTGACTGCTTTACATTGTATCACAGCGTCACATCTGCAGTGCTGTCCCATGGGGAGATATCATACAATATTACACAGTTATACAAGCTGTACACTGACTGCTTTACATTGTATCACAGTGTCACATCTGCAGTGTTGTCCCATGAGAAGATATCATACAATATTACACTGTTATACGAGCTGTACACTGACTGCTTTACATTGTATCACAGCGTCACATCTGCTGTGCTGTCCCATGAGAAGATATCATACAATATTACACTGTTATACAAGCTGTACACCGACTGCTTTACATTGTATCACAAATCTGCAGTGCTGTCCCATGAGAAGATATCATACAATATTACACTGTTATACAAGCTGTACACTGACTGCTTTACATTGTATTACAGCGTCACATCTGCTGTGCTGTCCCATGAGAAGATATCATACAATATTACACTGTTATACAAGCTGTACACTGACTGCTTTACATTGTATCACAGTGTCACATCTGCAGTGCTGTCCCATGAGAAGATATCATACAATATTTACACTGTTATACAAGCTGTACACTGACTGCTTTACATTGTATCATAGCGTCACATCTGCAGTGCTGTCCCATGAGAAGATATCATACAATATTTACACTGTTATACAAGCTGCACACTGACTGCTTTACATTGTATCACAGTGTCACATCTGCAGTGTTGTCCCATGAGAAGATATCATACAATATTTACACTGTTATACAAGCTGTACACTGACTGCTTTACATTGTATCACAGCGTCACATCTGCAGTGTTGTCCCATGAGAAGATATCATACAATATTACAATATTACAATGTTATACAAGCTGTACACTGACTGCTTTACATTGTATCACAGCGTCACATCTGCAGTGTTGTCCCATGAGATGATATCATACAATATTTACACTGTTATACAAGCTGTACACTGACTGCTTTACATTGTATCACAGTGTCACATCTACAGTGTTGTCCCATGAGAAGATATCATACAATATTTACACTGTTACACAAGCTGTACACTGACTGCTTTACATTGTATCACAGCGTCACATCTGCATTGTTGTCCCATGAGAAGATATCATACAATATTACACTGTTATACAAGCTGTACACTGACTGCTTTACATTGTATCACAGTGTCACATCTGCAGTGTTGTCCCATGAGAAGATATCATACAATATTACACTGTTATACAAGCTGTACACTGACTGCTTTACATTGTATCACAGCATCACATCTGCAGTGTTGTCCCATGAGAAGATATCATACAATATTACACTGTTATACAAGCTGTACACTGACTGCTTTACATTGCATCACAGCATCACATCTGCAGTGCTGTCCCATGAGAAGATATCATACAATATTACACTGTTATACAAGCTGTACACTGACTGCTTTACATTGTGTCACAGCTTCACATCTGCAGTGTTGTCCCATGAGAAGATATCATACAATATTACAATGTTAGACAAGCTGTACACTGACTGCTTTACATTGTATCACAGCGTCACATCTGCAGTGTTGTCCCATGAGATGATATACAATATTTACACTGTTATACAAGCTGTACACTGACTGCTTTACATTGTATCACAGCATCACATCTGCAGTGTTGTCCCATGAGAAGATATCATACAATATTTACACTGTTATACAAGCTGTACACTGACTGCTTTACATTGTATCACAGCGTCACATCTGCAGTGCTGTCCCATGAGAAGATATCATACAATATTACACTGTTATACAAGCTGTACACTGACTGCTTTACATTGTATCACAGCGTCACATCTGCAGTGCTGTCCCATGAGAAGATATCATACAATATTTACACTGTTATACAAGCTGTACACTGACTGCTTTACATTGTATCACAGTGTCACATCTGCAGTGCTGTCCCATGAGAAGATATCATACAATATTTACACTGTTATACAAGCTGTACACTGACTGCTTTACATTGTGTCACAGTGTCACATCTGCAGTGCTGTCCCATGAGAAGATATCATACAATATTACATTGTTATACAAGCTGTACACTGACTGCTTTACATTGTATCACAGTGTCACATCTGCAGTGTTGTCCCATGAGAAGATATCATACAATATTACACTGTAATACAAGCTGTACACTGACTGCTTTACATTGTATCACAGCATCACATCTGCAGTGTTGTCCCATGAGAAGATATCATACAATATTACACTGTTATACAAGCTGTACACTGACTGCTTTACATTGTATCACAGCGTCACATCTGCAGTGCTGTCCCATGAGAAGATATCATACAATATTTACACTGTTATACAAGCTGTACACTGACTGCTTTACATTGTATCACAGCATCACACCTGCAGTGCTGTCCCATGAGAAGATATCATACAATATTACACTGTTATACAAGCTGTACACTGACTGCTTTACATTGTGTCACAGCTTCACATCTGCAGTGTTGTCCCATGAGAAGATATCATACAATATTACAATGTTAGACAAGCTGTACACTGACTGCTTTACATTGTATCACAGCGTCACATCTGCAGTGTTGTCCCATGAGATGATATACAATATTTACACTGTTATACAAGCTGTACACTGACTGCTTTACATTGTATCACAGCATCACATCTGCAGTGTTGTCCCATGAGAAGATATCATACAATATTTACACTGTTATACAAGCTGTACACTGACTGCTTTACATTGTATCACAGCGTCACATCTGCAGTGCTGTCCCATGAGAAGATATCATACAATATTACACTGTTATACAAGCTGTACACTGACTGCTTTACATTGTATCACAGCGTCACATCTGCAGTGCTGTCCCATGAGAAGATATCATACAATATTTACACTGTTATACAAGCTGTACACTGACTGCTTTACATTGTATCACAGTGTCACATCTGCAGTGCTGTCCCATGAGAAGATATCATACAATATTTACACCTGTTATACAAGCTGTACACTGACTGCTTTACATTGTATCACAGTGTCACATCTGCAGTGTTGTCCCATGAGAAGATATCATACAATATTACACTGTTATACAAGCTGTACACTGACTGCTTTACATTGTATCACAGTGTCACATCTGCAGTGCTGTCCCAAGAGAAGATATCATACAATATTTACACTGTTATACAAGCTGTACACTGACTGCTTTACATTGTATCACAGCGTCACATCTGCAGTGTTGTCCCATGAGAAAATATCATACAGTATTTACACAGTTATACAAGCTGTACACTGACTGCTTTACATTGTATCACAGTGTCACATCTGCAGTGCTGTCCCATTAGAAGATATCATACAATATTTACACTGTTATACAAGCTGTACACTGACTGCTTTACATTGTATCACAGCGTCACATCTGCAGTGCTGTCCCATGAGAAGATATCATACAATATTACACTGTTATACAAGCTGTACACTGACTGCTTTACATTGTATCACAGTGTCACATCTGCAGGGCTGTCCCATGAGAAGATATCATACAATATTACACTATTATACAAGCTGTACACTGACTGCTTTACATTGTTTCACAGTGTCACATCTGCAGTGTTGTCCCATGAGAAGATATCATACAATATTTACACTGTTATACAAGCTGTACACTGACTGCTTTACATTGTACCACAGCGTCACATCTGCAGTGCTGTCCCATGAGAAGATATCATACAATATTACACTGTTATACAAGCTGTACACTGACTGCTTTACATTGTATCACAGTGTCACATCTGCAGTGTTGTCCCATGAGAAGATATCATACAATATTTACACTGTTATACAAGCTGTACACTGACTGCTTTACATTGTATCACAGCGTCAC
This sequence comes from Hyperolius riggenbachi, assembly GCF_040937935.1. Classification (NCBI taxonomy): domain Eukaryota; kingdom Metazoa; phylum Chordata; class Amphibia; order Anura; family Hyperoliidae; genus Hyperolius; species Hyperolius riggenbachi. The sequence goes on along the minus strand of NC_090652.1, from coordinate 1,109,199 downwards.
ATCTGCAGTGTTGTCCCATGAGAAGATATCATACAATATTACAATGTTATACAAGCTGTACACTGACTGCTTTACATTGCATCACAGCGTCACATCTGCAGTGTTGTCCCATGAGATGATATCATACAATATTTACACTGTTATACAAGCTGTACACTGACTGCTTTACATTGTATCACAGTGTCACATCTACAGTGTTGTCCCATGAGAAGATATCATACAATATTTACACTGTTACACAAGCTGTACACTGACTGCTTTACATTGTATCACAGCGTCACATCTGCATTGTTGTCCCATGAGAAGATATCATACAATATTACACTGTTATACAAGCTGTACACTGACTGCTTTACATTGTATCACAGTGTCACATCTGCAGTGTTGTCCCATGAGAAGATATCATACAATATTACACTGTTATACAAGCTGTACACTGACTGCTTTACATTGTATCACAGCATCACATCTGCAGTGTTGTCCCATGAGAAGATATCATACAATATTACACTGTTATACAAGCTGTACACTGACTGCTTTACATTGTATCACAGCGTCACATCTGCAGTGCTGTCCCATGAGAAGATATCGTACAATATTTACACTGTTATACAAGCTGTACACTGACTGCTTTACATTGTATCACAGCATCACACCTGCAGTGCTGTCCCATGAGAAGATATCATACAATATTACACTGTTATACAAGCTGTACACTGACTGCTTTACATTGTATCACAGCGTCACATCTGCAGTGCTGTCCCATGAGAAGATATCATACAATATTACACTGTTATACAAGCTGTACACTGACTGCTTTACATTGTGTCACAGCTTCACATCTGCAGTGTTGTCCCATGAGAAGATATCATACAATATTACAATGTTAGACAAGCTGTACACTGACTGCTTTACATTGTATCACAGCGTCACATCTGCAGTGTTGTCCCATGAGATGATATACAATATTTACACTGTTATACAAGCTGTACACTGACTGCTTTACATTGTATCACAGCATCACATCTGCAATGTTGTCCCAAGAGAAGATATCATACAATATTTACACTGTTATACAAGCTGTACACTGACTGCTTTACATTGTATCACAGCGTCACATCTGCAGTGCTGTCCCATGAGAAGATATCGTACAATATTACACTGTTATACAAGCTGTACACTGACTGCTTTACATTGTATCACAGCGTCACATCTGCAGTGCTGTCCCATGAGAAGATATCATACAATATTTACACTGTTATACAAGCTGTACACTGACTGCTTTACATTGTATCACAGTGTCACATCTGCAGTGCTGTCCCATGAGAAGATATCATACAATATTTACACTGTTATACAAGCTGTACACTGACTGCTTTACATTGTATCACAGTGTCACATCTGCAGTGTTGTCCCATGAGAAGATATCATACAATATTTACACTGTTATACAAGCTGTACACTGACTGCTTTACATTGTATCACAGTGTCACATCTGCAGTGCTGTCACATGAGAAGATCTCATACAATATTTATACTGTTGTACAAGCTGTACACTGACTGCTTTACATTGTATCACAGTGTCACATCTGCAGTGCTGTCCCATGAGAAGATATCATACAATATTTACACTGTTATACAAGCTGTACACTGACTGCTTTACATTGTGTCACAGTGTCACATCTGCAGTGCTGTCCCATGAGAAGATATCATACAATATTACACTGTTATACAAGCTGTACACTGACTGCTTTACATTGTATCACAGCGTCACATCTGCAGTGCTGTCCCATGAGAAGATATCATACAATATTTACACTGTTATACAAGCTGTACACTGACTGCTTTACATTGTATCACAGTGTCACATCTGCAGTGCTGTCCCATGAGAAGATATCATACAATATTTATACTGTTGTACAAGCTGTACACTGACTGCTTTACATTGTGTCACAGTGTCACATCTGCAGTGTTATCCCATGAGAAGATATCATACAATATTTACACTGTTATACAAGCTGTACACTGACTGCTTTACATTGTATCACAGTGTCACATCTGCAGTGTTGTCCCATGAGAAGATATCATACAATATTTACACTGTTGTACAAGCTGTACACTGACTGCTTTACATTGTATCACAGTGTCACATCTGCAGTGCTGTCCCATGAGAAGATATCATACAATATTACACTGTTATACAAGCTGTACACTGACTGCTTTACATTGTATCACAGTGTCACATCTGCAGTGTTATCCCATGAGAAGATATCATACAATATTTACACTGTTGTACAAGCTGTACACTGACTGCTTTACATTGTATCACAGTGTCACATCTGCAGTGCTGTCCCATGAGAAGATATCATACAATATTACACTGTTATACAAGCTGTACACTGACTGCTTTACATTGTGTCACAGCGTCACATCTGCAGTGCGGTCCCATGAGAAGATATCATACAATATTACACTATTATACAAGCTGTACACTGACTGCTTTACATTGTATCACAGTGTCACATCTGCAGTGCTGTCCCATGAGAAGATATCATACAATATTACACTATTATACAAGCTGTACACTGACTGCTTTACATTGTATCACAGTGTCACATCTGCAGTGCTGTCCCATGAGAAGATATCATACAATATTTACACTATTATACAAGCTGTACACTGACTGCTTTACATTGTATCACAGCGTCACATCTGCAGTGCTGTCCCATGAGAAGATATCATACAATATTTATACTGTTGTACAAGCTGTACACTGACTGCTTTACATTGTGTCACAGTGTCACATCTGCAGTGTTATCCCATGAGAAGATATCATACAATATTTACACTGTTATACAAGCTGTACACTGACTGCTTTACATTGTATCACAGTGTCACATCTGCAGTGTTGTCCCATGAGAAGATATCATACAATATTTACACTGTTGTACAAGCTGTACACTGACTGCTTTACATTGTATCACAGTGTCACATCTGCAGTGCTGTCCCATGAGAAGATATCATACAATATTACACTGTTATACAAGCTGTACACTGACTGCTTTACATTGTATCACAGTGTCACATCTGCAGTGCTGTCCCATGAGAAGATATCATACAATATTTACACTGTTATACAAGCTGTACACTGACTGCTTTACATTGTATCACAGTGTCACATCTGCAGTGCTGTCCCATGAGAAGATATCATACAATATTTATACTGTTGTACAAGCTGTACACTGACTGCTTTACATTGTGTCACAGTGTCACATCTGCAGTGTTATCCCATGAGAAGATATCATACAATATTTACACTGTTATACAAGCTGTACACTGACTGCTTTACATTGTATCACAGCGTCACATCTGCAGTGCTGTCCCATGAGGAGATATCATACAATATTACACAGTTATACAAGCTGTACACTGACTGCTTTACATTGTATCACAGTGTCACATCTGCAGTGTTGTCCCATGAGAAGATATCATACAATATTACACTGTTATACGAGCTGTACACTGACTGCTTTACATTGTATCACAGCGTCACATCTGCTGTGCTGTCCCATGAGAAGATATCATACAATATTACACTGTTATACAAGCTGTACACCGACTGCTTTACATTGTATCACAAATCTGCAGTGCTGTCCCATGAGAAGATATCATACAATATTACACTGTTATACAAGCTGTACACTGACTGCTTTACATTGTATTACAGCGTCACATCTGCTGTGCTGTCCCATGAGAAGATATCATACAATATTACACTGTTATACAAGCTGTACACTGACTGCTTTACATTGTATCACAGTGTCACATCTGCAGTGCTGTCCCATGAGAAGATATCATACAATATTTACACTGTTATACAAGCTGCACACTGACTGCTTTACATTGTATCACAGCATCACATCTGCAGTGTTGTCCCATGAGAAAATATCATACAATATTACACTGTTATACAAGCTGTACACTGACTGCTTTACATTGTATCACAGTGTCACATCTGCAGTGCTGTCCCATGAGAAGATATCATACAATATTACACTGTTATACAAGCTGTACACTGACTGCTTTACATTGTATCACAGTGTCACATCTGCAGTGTTGTCCCATGAGAAGATACCATACAATATTTATACTGTTATACAAACTGTACACTGACTGCTTTACATTGTGTCACAGCTTCACATCTGCAGTGTTGTCCCATGAGAAGATATCATACAATATTACACTGTTATACAAGCTGTACACTGACTGATTTACATTGTATCAGTGTCACATCTGCAGTGCTGTCCCATGAGAAGATATTATTATTATTATTATTATTTATTGTATTTATAAAGCGCCAACATATTACGCAGCGCTGGACAATAAATATATACAATGATACAAGGATGACATACATAGGGTTATACACATAGAACAAAGTTATACATACAAATTGTACAAAATACATGATCATGCAATATGGGCTGGTTAGGTAGGCCCAGTAATACAAGTACAGGCTGTCATAGGACAGGAGCACATGATCCTGTAGATTACACTAGGGAGTGGAGGACCCTGCCAGAGGCTTACAATCTAAAGGGAGGGGTGGAAACACTAGGGGGGGCTGGTAAATATTCCTTAGAGAGTTACTGTGTGGTAGGAGGTGGGTAGGCCATCATAAAGAGGTGGGTTTTGAGGGCTTGCTTGAATGTGTTGAAAGAGGGAGCAAGTCTGATGGGTGGTGGAAGGGCATTCCAGAGGGTGGGGGCAGCTCTTGAGAAATCCTGCAGGCGGGCATGGGAGTGTGAAATGCACGGAGTGGTGAGGCGAAGGTCGTTGGAGGAACGGAGGGGGCGACCTGGTGTATACTTGTGAACAAGCTCCGAGATGTAGGTAGGGCATGTTTTGTGCACAGATTTATACGCCAGGCTTAGAATCTTGAAACTTATCCTGAGATGGATAGGGAGCCAGTGCAGGGATTCACAAAGGGGAGATGTGGATGCAGAGCGGTGCGAAGAATGGATGAGTCTTGCAGCCGCGTTCATCACTGATTGAAGGGGGGTAGTGCGTTTCAGGGGGAGGCCAGAAAGGAGTGAGTTACAGTAATCAAGGCGGGAGATGATGAGGGCATGGATGAGCAGTTTGGTCGTGTCCGGGGTTAAGAATGGGCGGATCTTGGAGATATTACGGAGGTGGAAATTGCAGGCTCTTGTGATGTTTTGGATGTGTGGGATGAAGGAGAGGTCAGAGTCCAAGGTGACACCCAGGCAGCGGGCCTGGGAGGTAGGGAGAATGGTTGTGTTGTCGATTGTGAGGTGGAAACCTGGGATGGGTGCAGCAGCATGGGGTGGAAAGATCAGGAGCTCAGTTTTGTCTAGGTTAAGCTTTAGGAACCTAGCTGACATCCAGGAGGAAATTGCTGAGAGACACGAGGAGACCTTGTTTATGGTGGTGGCTGAGAGATCGGGGGTATGGAGGTAAATCTGAGTGTCATCTGCATAAAGGTGGTAATTGAAGCCCAGGGAGGAGATAAGCTTGCCAATTGAGGAAGTGTATATGGAGAAAAGAAGGGGGCCTAGAACAGAGCCCTGGGGGACCCCAACTGAAAGGGGGGCAGGAGTTGAGGAGGAGCCATTGAAGGAAGTGGTGAAGGAGCGATTGGATAGGTAGGAGGAGATCCAGGCCAAGGCAAGCCCATGGATGCCCATGGACTGTAGCGATTGGAGGAGGAGGGAGTGGTCAACAGTGTCAAATGCTGCAGAGAGGTCAAGGAGGAGCAGGATGGAATAACTGCCTTTGGCCTTGGCAAGGGTAAGGTCGTTGACCACCTTGGCGAGGGCTGTTTCAGTTGAGTGCGCAGGTCGGAATCCAGACTGTAGGGGGTCAAGTAGGGTATTGGTGTTGATGTATTGGGTAATGCGCTGGTGGACTAGGCGTTCGAGGAGTTTAGAAGCATAGGGAAGGAGGGAGATTGGGCGGTAGTTTGAGGGTAGGGATGGGTCGAGTGAGGGTTTTTTCAGCAGGGGAAGCACAGTGGCCTGTTTGAATGCTTTGGGGAAGATGCCTGTGGAAAGGGAGAGATTGAACAAGGAGGTGAGGACTGGGGCCAGGGCAGGGAAGTGGGGACGAAGAGTATTCGCGGGTACCGGATCACAGGGAGAGGATGTGGGGGGGGAAGCCACTAGCAGCAGGCTGACTTCATCAATGGTGGCAGGAGCAAAAGAGGCGAGGGGTGGATGAGACAAGGGAGTCGCTGGGAGGGAAGGCAAGGGGACAACCTGAGACGCATTGGTAAGGGAGGGATGGAGGAGGGAAATTTCATTGCGTATTGTTGCAATTTTAGTGGTGAAGTGGTTGGCAAGGTCATTGGCTGAGAGGGAGGAGCTGGGAGGGGGAGGAGTGGGGTTGAGGAGGGAATTGAAGGTAGCAAAAAGCTGTCGAGGGTTGGAAGCTTGGGTTCCAATCAGTGCTGCAAAGTACCTTTGTTTAGCCTCAGAGAGGGCAGTGTGGAAGAGTAACAGTTTGGCCTTGTAATCTAGGAAGTCAGCATTGAGATGTGATTTCCTCCATTTCCGTTCGGCTGCTCGAGTTTCTTTCCTGAGGTTACGTGTGTGGGTGTTGTGCCAGGGTTGGGGGTTGGGGGGCTTGATAGGGCGGAAGATTGAGGGGGCAGCTTGATCTAAAGCAGATGAGAGGGCAAGGTTATATTGTGCAGCCGCTTCATTGGGGCATGTTAGGGTGGGTAGGTGGGAGGAGAGGGAGAGAAGGGGACTTGCTAGGACATTTGGGCTGAGATTACGTAGGTCTCTCTGCCATCGACCAGGCTGAGGGGTGGGGAGAGAAGTTGTTGGTGGGGAGATAGTGAAGGTGAGGAGGTGATGGTCAGAGATAGGGAAAGGTGCGATGTCCAGGTTGCTGAGGGAGGTGGACTTTGAGAATATGAGGTCAAGAGTATGACCAGCGCGGTGGGTGGTGGAATTTGTGTGCTGAGAGAGACCAAGGGATTTGGTGAGGGAGAGTAGCTGCTTAGCAGCAGTGGAGATAGGCTCATCGATAGGTAAGTTGAAATCCCCGAGTATGATGGTGGGGAGGTCAGATGACAGGATGTGGGGGAGCCAGGAGGCCAGGTTGTCCAGGAAGAGTGAAGTTGGAGCAGATGGGGGGTGATATAGGACCGCAATGATGGCTGGGAGAGGTTGGTACAGGCGGATTACGTGGGCCTCGAAGGATGAGAAGTGCAGGGAAGGGGGCGGTGATAGGACCCGGAAGGTGCAGGGTGCGGAGAGAAGCAGACCCACTCCTCCTCCAGACCTGTTGTCAGGTCTGGGGGTGTGACTGAGATGCAGTCCCCCATAGGAGAGAGCAGCGGCTGCGGTACAGTCAGAGGGGGTGAGCCATGTCTCTGTGAGGGCGAGGAAGGTGAGGGATTTAGAGAGGAAGAGCTCATGGATGGATGTGAGCTTGTTGCGGACAGATCTGGCATTCCATAGACCACAAAACAGAGGGAGAGAGTGCCTGGGGGTTGTATGGATGGGAATGAGATTATTATGGTGTGGTCTGCGGATGCAAGAGGAGTGTGGAGGGGCTGGAAGGGGGTTGGCTGGGAGTTTGGAGACCAGTGGGGGTCTAGGGATGGGTGGGTTGAGGATGGAGGGAGAAAGCACTGGGACCAGCTGGAGAAGCAGGTGGAGGAATAGCATGTGGTAGTGGTGGAGGGGTGGCAAAGGGTTGGTAGGAATATGGTGGGTGAAGTGTGGGTGAGCCAGAGAAAGGACTGGGGGGAAGGGGTGCATTACGTTGTGTGGAGAGGAGGCTGGCAGTGGTTTGGACAGAGGTAGATGTGTAGAGAACGGTGGAAGATGCATGGAGTAGGAGAGAGGAAGCAATGTGTGTGAGGTTTGGATAGTGATCAGGAATGCAGGTGAGGCTAAAAGATTGAGGAAGTTACCTTGGTGTAATGCTGATTTCTGCTGAATTGCTGTTGAATTGTGGTAAATTCTGGTTAATTTCCACCCTTAGAAGACGACCCGAAGTCGGCCGGCCCGACTACCAGACCTCCTGATATACACACAGCATCAGAGCAAATGAGTAATCAGGATGGTCTGGCAGACGATTTGCAATTAAGCAGGGGGGAGGGCCACTATAGTCTCCTGCAAATCAAACAAGCTTGTAGGTGTTACAACTTTGTTTGAAATTACAGATAGGCCAGCAGTGTGAAACAAAAGCCAGAATTTCAATAGCAAGTAGTAAATTACAATGTAAATATGTTACTTAGACGCTACTAATATGAAAAGCAGAGCAGGACAGCAGAAATGAGCCACATGTAATATATTAGAGATGAAACATACACAGCAGATGGATGCAGTAGGAATCGGTTTCAAATTGAGTGCAGGTCAGATTAGAGATGAAACATACACAGCAGATGGATGCAGCAGGAATCGGTTTCAAATTGAGTGCAGGTCAGATTAGAGATGAAACATACACAGCAGATGGATGCAGCAGGAATCGGTTTCAAATTGAGTGCAGGTCAGATTAGAGATGAAACATACACAGCAGATGGATGCAGCAGGAATCGGTTTCAAATTGAGTGCAGGTCAGATTACAGATGAAACATACACAGCAGATGGATGCAGCAGGAATCGGTTTCAAATTGAGTGCAGGTCAGATTAGAGATGAAACATACACAGCAGATGGATGCAGCAGGAATCGGTTTCAAATTGAGTGCAGGTCAGATTAGAGATGAAACATACACAGCAGATGGATGCAGCAGGAATCGGTTTCAAATTGAGTGCAGGTCAGATTAGAGATGAAACATACACAGCAGATGGATGCAGCAGGAATCGGTTTCAAATTGAGTGCAGGTCAGATTAGAGATGAAACATACACAGCAGATGGATGCAGCAGGAATCGGTTTCAAATTGAGTGCAGGTCAGATTAGAGATGAAACATACACAGCAGATGGATGCAGCAGGAATCGGTTTCAAATTGAGTGCAGGTCAGATTAGAGATGAAACATACACAGCAGATGGATGCAGCAGGAATCGGTTTCAAATTGAGTGCAGGTCAGATTAGAGATGAAACATACACAGCAGATGGAAGCAGCAGGAATCGGTTTCAAATTGAGTGCAGGTCAGATTAGAGATGAAACATACACAGCAGATGGATGCAGCAGGAATCTGTTTCAAATTGAGTGCAGGTCAGATTAGAGATGAAACATACCTGTGAGGAGAAGAAGATAAAGATGATCAGTCAGGGAATTTGCCGATTAATTGATTGAGGGTGCATGTGCAGGTGTAGTTGAATCATAATTTGAATTCTGGTAAATTCTGGTTAATTTCCACCCTTTGAAAACGACCCTTAGAAGACGACCCGAAGTCGGCCGGCCCGACTACCAGACCTCCTGATAAGATATCATACAATATTACACTGTTATACAAGCTGTACACTGACTGCTTTACATTGTATCACAGTGTCACATCTACAGTGCTGTCCCATGAGAAGATGTCATACAATATTACACTGTTATACAAGCTGTACACTGACTGCTTTACATTGTATCACAGTGTCACATCTGCAGTGCTGTCCCATGAGAAGATATCATACAATATTACACTGTTATACAAGCTGTACACTGACTGCTTTACATTGTATCACAGCGTCACATCTACAGTGCTGTCCCATGAGAAGATATCATACAATATTTACACTGTTATAGAAGCTGTACACTGACTGCTTTACATTGTTTCACAGCGTAACATCTGCAGTGCTGTCCCATGAGAAGATATCATACAATATTTACACTGTTATACAAGCTGTACACTGACTGCTTTACATTGTATCACAGTGTCACATCTGGAGTGTTGTCCCATGAGAAGATATCATACAATATTACACTGTTATACAAGCTGTACACTGACTGCTTTACATTGTATCACAGCGTCACATCTGCAGTGCTGTCCCATGAGAAGATATCATACAATATTTACACTGTTATACAAGCTGCACACTGACTGCTTTACATTGTATCACAGTGTCACATCTGCAGTGCTGTCCCATAAGAAGATATCATACAATATTTACACTGTTATACAAGCTGTACACTGACTGCTTTACATTGTATCACAGCGTCACATCTGCAGTGCTGTCCCATGAGAAGATATCATACACTATTTACACTGTTATACAAGCTGTACACTGACTGCTTTACATTGTATCACAGCGTCACATCTGCAGTGCTGTCCCATGAGAAGATATCATACAATATTTACACTGTTATACAAGCTGTACACTGACTGCTTTACATCGTATCACAGCGTCACATCTGCAGTGCTGTCCCATGAGAAGATATCATACACTATTTACACTGTTATACAAGCTGTACACTGACTGCTTTACATTGTATCACAGCGTCACATCTGCAGTGCGGTCCCATGAGAAGATATCATACACTATATACACTGTTATACAAGCTGTACACTGACTGCTTTACATTGTATCACAGTGTCACATCTGCAGTGCTGTCCCATGAGAAGATATCATACACTATTTACACTGTTATACAAGCTGTACACTGACTGCTTTACATTGTATCACAGCGTCACATCTGCAGTGCGGTCCCATGAGAAGATATCATACACTATTTACACTGTTATACAAGCTGTACACTGACTGCTTTACATTGTATCACAGCGTCACATCTGCAGTGCTGTCCCATGAGAAGATATCATACAATATTACACTGTTATACAAGCTGTACACTGACTGCTTTACATTGTATCACAGCGTCACATCTGCAGTGCTGTCCCATGAGAAGATATCATACAATATTACTCTGTTATACAAGCTCTACACTGACTGCTTTACATTGTATCACAGCGTCACATCTGCAGTGCTGTCCCATGAGAAGATATCATACAATATTACACTGTTATACAAGCTGTACACTGACTGCTTTACATTGTATCAGTGTCACATCTGCAGTGCTGTCCCATGAGAAGATATCATACAATATTACACTGTTATACAAGCTGTACACTGACTGCTTTACATTGTATCACAGCGTCACATCTGCAGTGCTGTCCCATGAGAAGATATCATACAATATTACACTGTTATACAAGCTGTACACTGACTGCTTTATATTGTATCACAGAGTCACATCTGCAGTGCTGTCCCATGAGAAGATATCATACAATATTACACTGTTATACAAGCTGTACACCGACTGCTTTACATTGTATCACAAATCTGCAGTGCTGTCCCATGAGAAGATATCATACAATATTACACTTTTATACAAGCTGTACACTGACTGCTTTACATTGTATCACAGTGTCACATCTGCAGTGCTTTCCCACGAGAAGATATCATACAATATTACACTGTTATACAAGCTGTACACTGACTGCTTTACATTGTATCACAGCGTCACATCTGCTGTGCTGTCCCATGAGAAGATATCATACAATATTACACTGTTATACAAGCTGTACACTGACTGCTTTACATTGTATCACAGCGTCACATCTGCAGTGCTGTCCCATGAGAAGATATCATACAATATTACACTGTTATACAAGCTGTACACTGACTGCTTTACATTGTATCACAGCGTCACATCTGCAGTGCTGTCCCATGAGAAGATATCATACAATATTACACTGTTATACAAGCTGTACACTGACTGCTTTACATTGTATCACAGTGTCACATCTGCAGTGCTGTCCCATGAGAAGATATCATACAATATTACACTGTTATACCAGCTGTACACTGACTGCTTTACATTGTATCACAGTGTCACATCTGCAGGGCTGTCCCATGAGAAGATATCATACAATATTTACACTGTTATACAAGCTGTACACTGACTGCTTTACATTGTATCACAGTGTCACATCTGCAGTGCTGTCCCATGAGAAGATATCATACAATATTTACACTGTTATACAAGCTGCACACTGACTGTTTTACATTGTATCACAGCATCACATCTGCAGTGTTGTCCCATGAGAAAATATCATACAATATTACACTGTTATACAAGCTGTACACTGACTGCTTTACATTGTATCACAGTGTCACATCTGCAGTGCTGTCCCATGAGAAGATATCATACAATATTTACACTGTTATACAAGCTGTACACTGACTGCTTTACATTGTATCACAGTGTCGCATCTGCAGTGTTGTCCCATGAGAAGATATCATACAATATTACACTGTTATACAAGCTGTACACTGACTGCTTTACATTGTATCAGTGTCACATCTGCAGTGCTGTCCCATGAGAAGATATCATACAATATTTACACTGTTATACAAGCTGTACACTGACTGCTTTACATTGTTTCACAGCGTCACATCTGCAGTGCTGTCCCATGAGAAGATATCATACAATATTTACACTGTTATACAAGCTGTACACTGACTGCTTTACATTGTATCACAGTGTCACATCTGCAGTGTTGTCCCATGAGAAGATATCATACAATATTACACTGTTATACAAGCTGTACACTGACTGCTTTACATTGTATCACAGCGTCACATCTGCAGTGCTGTCCCATGAGAAGATATCATACAATATTTACACTGTTATACAAGCTGCACACTGACTGCTTTACATTGTATCACAGTGTCACATCTGCAGTGCTGTCCCATGAGAAGATATCATACAATATTACACTGTTATACAAGCTGTACACTGACTGCTTTACATTGTATCACAGCGTCACATCTGCAGTGCTGTCCCATGAGAAGATATCATACAATATTTACACTGTTATACAAGCTGTACACTGACTGTTTTACATTGTATCATAGTGTCACATGTGCAGTGTTGTCCCATGAGAAGATATCATACAATATTACACTGTTATACAAGCTGTACACTGACTGCTTTACATTGTCACATCTGCAGTGCTGTCCCATGAGAAGATATCATACAATATTACACTGTTATACAAGCTGTACACTGACTGCTTTACATTGTATCACAGTGTCACATCTGCAGTGTTGTCCCATGAGAAGATATCATACAATATTACACTGTTATACAAGCTGTACACTGACTGCTTTACATTGTATCACAGTGTCACATCTGCAGTGCTGTCCCATGAGAAGATATCATACAATATTACACTGTTATACAAGCTGTACACTGACTGCTTTACATTGTATCACAGCGTCACATCTGCAGTGCTGTCCCATGAGAAGGTATCATACAATATTTACACTGTTATACAAGCTGTACACTGACTGCTTTACATTGTATCACAGTGTCACATCTGCAGGGCTGTCCCATGAGAAGATATCATACAATATTTACACTGTTATACAAGCTGTACACTGACTGCTTTACATTGTATCACAGTGTCACATCTGCAGTGTTGTCCCATGAGAAGATATCATACAATATTACACTGTTATACAAGCTGTACACTGACTGCTTTACATTGTATCACAGTGTCACATCTGCAGTGTTGTCCCATGAGAAGATATCATACAATATTACACTGTTATACAAGCTGTACACTGACTGCTTTACATTGTATCACAGTGCCACATCTGCAGTGCTGTCCCATGAGAAGATATCATACAATATTTACACTGTTATACAAGCTGCACACTGACTGCTTTACATTGTATCACAGTGTCACATCTGCAGTGCTGTCCCATGAGAAGATATCATACAATATTTACACTGTTATACAAGCTGTACACTGCCTGTTTTACATTGTATCATAGTGTCACATGTGCAGTGTTGTCCCATGAGAAGATATCATACAATATTACACTGTTATACAAGCTGTACACTGACTGCTTTACATTGTCACATCTGCAGTGCTGTCCCATGAGAAGATATCATACAATATTACACTGTTATACAAGCTGTACACTGACTGCTTTACATTGTATCACAGTGTCACATCTGCAGTGTTGTCCCATGAGAAGATATCATACAATATTACACTGTTGTACAAGCTGTACACTGACTGCTTTACATTGTATCACAGCGTCACATCTGCAGTGCTGTCCCATGAGAAGATATCAAACAATATTTACACTGTTATACTAGCTGTACACTGACTGCTTTACATTGCATCACAGTGTCATAACTGCAGTGCTGTCTCATGAGAAGATATCATACAATATTACACTGTTATACAAGCTGTACACCGACTGCTTTACATTGTATCACAAATCTGCAGTGTTGTCCCATGAGAAGATATCATACAATATTACACTGTTATACAAGCTGTACACTGACTGCTTTACATTGTATCACAGTGTCACATCTGCAGTGCTGTCCCATGAGAAGATATCATACAATATTACACTGTTATACAAGCTGTACACTGACTGCTTTACATTGTATCACAGCGTCACATCTGCAGTGTTGTCCCATGAGAAGATATCATACAATATTACACTGTTATACAAGCTGTACACTGACTGCTTTACATTGTATCACAGCGTCACATCTGCAGTGCTGTCCCATGAGAAGATATCATACAACATTACACTGTTATACAAGCTGTACACTGACTGCTTTACATTGTATCACAGCGTCACATCTGCAGTGTTGTCCCATGAGAAGATATCATACAATATTTACACTGTTATACAAGCTGTACACTGACTGCTTTACATTGTATCACAGCATCACATCTGCAGTGTTGTCCCATGAGAAGATATACAATATTACACTGTTATACAAGCTGTACACTGACTGCTTTACATTGTGTCACAGCGTCACATCTGCAGTGCTGTCCCATGAGAAGATATCATACAATATTACACTGTTATACAAGCTGTACACTGACTGCTTTACATTGTATCACAGCGTCACATCTGCAGTGTTGTCCCATGAGAAGATATCATACAATATTTACACTGTTATACAAGCTGTACACTGACTGCTTTACATTGTATCACAGCGTCACATCTGCAGTGCTGTCCCATGAGAAGATATCATACAATATTACACTGTTATACAAGCTGTACACTGACTGCTTTACATTGTATCACAGCGTCACATCTGCAGTGCTGTCCCATGAGAAGATATCATACAATATTTACACTGTTATACAAGCTGTACACTGACTGCTTTACATTGTGTCACAGCGTCACATCTGCAGTGCTGTCCCATGAGACGATATCATACAATATTTACACTGTTATACAAGCTGTACACTGACTGCTTTACATTGTATCGCAGCGTCACATCTGCAGTGCTGTCCCATGAGAAGATATCATACAATATTTACACTGTTATACAAGCTGTACACTGACTGCTTTACATTGTATCACAGTGTCACATCTGCAGTGCTGTCCCATGAGAAGATATCATACAATATTACACTGTTATACAAGCTGTACACTGACTGCTTTACATTGTATCACAGCGTCACATCTGCAGTGCTGTCCCATGAGACGATACCATACAATATTAACACCGTCACAGTGTCACATCTTCAGTGTTTTGCCATGAAAGGGTATTTGGTGAAGAAGGCATGCTTGTTCTTCTTGGCTGTAGTTTCTTCTCCGCCATTCACTGACTCTTCTTCCCTCCTCTCCCCTCAGGTGTTTGTAGAGCGAGAAAACCTCAGTCTTATTCAGAGACGTTTGAAGCTGAAAGACTTCCGGGACGCCTACCCCCGCTTCCCCCCGATCCAGTCCATCCACGTATCTCAGGACGAGCGCGACTGTCTGATGGATGTCACGGAATTCATGAACCCCACACCGTACACCGTGCCACAGGTCAGTCACCCCACACCGTACACCGTGCCACAGGTCGGTCTCCCCACGCCGTACACCATGCCACAGGTCAGTCACCCCACGCCGTACACCATGCCACAGGTCCGTCACCCCGCACCGTTCACTATGCCACAGGTCAGTCACCCCGCGCTGTTCACCGTGCCACAGGTCAGGCACCATACACCGTGCCACAGGTCAGTCAACCAACACCGTACACTGTGCCACAGGTCAGTCACCCCACGCCGTACACCATGCCACAGGTCAGTCACCCCGCGCTGTACACCGTGCCACAGGTCAGTCACCATACACCGTGCCACTGGTCAGTCACCATACACCGTGCCACAGGTCAGTCAACCAACACCGTACACCATGCCACGGGTCAGTCACCCCACGCCGTACACCGTGCCGCAGGTCAGTCACCCCACGCTGTACACTGTGCTGCAGGTCAGACACCCAACGCCGTACAACGTGCCGCAGGTCAGTCACCCCACGCCGTACACTCTGCCGCAGGTCAGTCACCCCACACTGTACACCGTGCCACAGGTCAGTCACCCCACGCCGTACACCGTGCCACAGGTCAGTCACCCCACACTGTACACCGTGCCGCAGGTCAGTCACCCCACGCCGTACACCGTGCCACAGGTCAGTCACCCCACACCGTACACCGTGCCGCAGGTCAGTCACCCCACACCGTACACCGTGCCACAGGTCAGTCACCCCACACCATGTATGTTCCTCTGTATTGTTGCCACTTGTTGCTTTTAGTCTTTAATTTGACGTCTGACGGTATGATTGGCGCAGCTGGGCAGAGAGCCCTAGCGATCTTCACTACCCAACCTCTTGTCGTTCTTACTCCCCCCTCCCAATTTTCCTAAATGTGGCCACTGACAGTTCAATTTCTAGCGAAAAATTGTTTGAGTGATTAAAAATTCTGATCGGATTGGTTGTAAATAATCTCAGTTGATGGGCACAATCGATTATGAACAATTATAAAAACAGTTGTCTGAATGTTCGCCAATCAAAATTTGGATTTTCTTGTTGGGTGTGATAGATAGGAAGCAAAGATTGGTTCGTTGATGGTGAAGTGAATGATTTCACTTCCGATCAGAATTTCTGATCGCTCAAACAATTTTTCAATATAAATTGGATCGTTAGTGGCCACCTTAAGACTGAAGCTCACAAGGGCAGGGTTCTCTGCTCTTTTTGTGTCTTGGAACCTCCATTTTATTCATCATGTTTGTCACTGTAATTGCTGTGTCTGCCATTTCTGTATTATGTACCAATGTCTAGATCCCACTGCACTCGCTAACTACCGCCCAGTGTCACTTCTCCCATTCACATCCAAATTACTTGATCACCATATACATGCTGAACTAAGTCAGTATTTATCTGCTAACTCCCTACTTGAGCAATGGACAATGAGGAGAAAATGGAGGCACGGTTGAAAAAATAGAAATACCTTTTAATCCACGGTGTGCTGACACGCGGGGTACAGTGGGGGTGAGGGGATGCCTGACAGCTGTTTCGCTAAAAAAGCTTCCTCAGAGGCAAAGATTGGGATTGGGTTCCCAATCTTTGCCTCTGAGGAAGCTTTTTTAGCGAAACAGCTGTCAGGCATCCCCTCACCCCCACTGTACCCCGCGTGTCAGCACACCGTGGATTAAAAGGTATTTCTATTTTTTCAACCGTGCCTCCATTTTCTCCTCATTGTCCATTGCTCAAGTGTATGCTCTGGAGAGCACGTTGATTATGGAGTACGCAATCCGGTGAACCCAGCACCCACCCATTCACATCTGGTGCCAGTCTGTCTCTCCCTTATACAAGGATAACTCCCTACTTGATCAGTTCCAGTCTGGCTTTCGCTCCAACCACTCCACGGAAACAGCCCTTACCAAAGTGGCCAATGATCTTCTTACAGCTAAATCCAAAGGTCACTTCTCCATACTCATCCTTCTTGACCTGTCATCAGCATTTGATACGGTTGACCACACCTTACTCCTACAAATACTTTCAAATGTCGGAATAAAGGGTCTTGCTCTCACATGGTTATCTTCCTACCTCTCTGGAAGGTCGTTCACAGTCTCCTACTCAGATCAGATCTCTTCTCCTCATGCTTTGTCTGTCGGGGTTCCCCAAGGCTCTGTCCTCGGTCCCTTCCTCTTTTCCATCTACATGCATGGTCTTGGTGACTTAATCAACTCATTCGGGTTTCAATACCACCTGTATGCAGACGATACACAACTGTACCTCTCTGCCCCAGACCTTAACTCTTTCCTCAAACGTGTTCCTGACTGCTTGTCTGCTATATCCTCCTTCATGTCCTCTCGCTTCCTAAAACTTAATATGAGTAAAACGGAACTAATCGTCCTTCCACCACCTCTGGCCACCTCTCTGCCTGAAGTAACTGTAAATGTTAATAACACTCCCATAACTTCAGTTCCCAAAGCTCGGTGCTTGGGGGTAATATTCAACTCATCTCTCTCTTTTATTCCTCATGTTTACTCCATAACCAGCTCCTGCCATCTCCAACTCAAAAACATATCTCACATCCGTCCTTTTCTCACTAAAGACACAACTAAAATGTTAATACATGCTCTCATAATTTCCCGTCTGGACTACTGCAACGTGCTACTTTGTGGACTACCGCCTAACAAACTGGCCCCGCTCCAGTCGGTACTGAACTCAGCTGCTCGTCTCTTTCATCTCTCTTCTCGCTCTTCCTCTACTGCTCCTCTCTGTCAAGCTCTTCACTGGCTGCCAATTAACCAGAGGATCCAGTTCAAACTCCTAACCCTAATCTACAAAGCTCTCCACTATCTCTCTCCCCGGTACATCTCCACACTAATCTCCAGATACCAACCCAATCGCAATCTCAGATCTGCACATGATCTTCTCTTGTCCTCCTCTTGAATTACCTCCTCATATTCATGTATACAAGATTTCTCACGTGCTTCACCCCTCCTCTGGAATCCTCTACCATAACACATCTGTCACTCTCCAACCTTTGAGATCTTTAAACTTGTCTTCAAAACTCACTTTTCCATCAAGCATACGCGCTACCTTAGCCCAGTTCACCTGTTGACCTCTGGCCAAGTTGTACTTCCTACCAGATAACCCTAAAACACACTGCCTGTAGGTATGAATGTTGTATATTACCCCAACTCTTGTCCCCCCCCCCCCCCCCCCCCATTCCTTTAGATTGTAAGCTCACAAGGACAGGGCTCTCTCACCCTTTTATGTCTTGGATTTTGTTACACTTTTATTCATATTAAATCTGTCACTGTTATAACCTATTCTGTACTTTGTACTAACTCAGTATTTTGTATGTTGATGTACTTCATTGTCTGTATTATGTACCCCATGTTTGTTTCTCACTCTGTACAGCGCCATGGAATAGGTTGGCACATTAATCAGTAGTAATTGTTGTAGTGCTGGGGCATGCGCTCAGCAGAGACTTGTACACAGATCAGTCTGCACATGGCTGGAGGAGATTATAGCTGGAGCAGATATAGTTGTAGTGCTGGGGACATGTGCTCAGCAGAGACTTGTACACAGATCAGTCTGCACATGGCTGGAGGAGATTATAGCTGGAGCAGATATAGTTGTAGTGCTGGGGACATGTGCTCAGCAGAGACTTGTACACAGATCAGTCTGCACACGGCTGGAGGTGATTATAGTTGGAGGAGATATAGTTGTAGTGCTGGGGACATGCGCTCAGCAGAGACTTGTACACAGATCAGTCTGCACATGGCTGGAGGAGATTATAGCTGGAGCAGATATAGTTGTAGTGCTGGGGACATGTGCTCAGCAGAGACTTGTACACAGATCAGTCTGCACACGGCTGGAGGGGATTATAGTTGGAGGAGATATAGTTGTAGTGCTGGGGACATGTGCTCAGCAGAGACTTGTACACAGATCAGTCTGCACACGGCTGGAGGGGATTATAGTTGGAGGAGATATAGTTGTAGTGCTGGGGACATGTGCTCAGCAGAGACTTGTACACAGATCAGTCTGCACACGGCTGGAGGGGATTATAGCGGGAGCAGATATAGTTGTAGTGCTGGGGCATGCGCTCAGCAGAGACTTGTACACAGATCAGTCTGCACACGGCTGGAGGGGATTATAGCGGGAGCAGATATAGTTGTAGTGCTGGGGACATGTGCTCAGCAGAGACTTGTACACAGATCAGTCTGCACACGGCTGGAGGAGATTATAGCTGGAGCAGATATAGTTGTAGTGCTGGGGACATGCGCTCAGCAGAGACTTGTACACAGATCAGTCTGCACACGGCTGGAGGAGATTATAGCTGGAGCAGATATAGTTGTAGTGCTGGGGACATGCGCTCAGCAGAGACTTGTACACAGATCATTCTGCACACGGCTGGAGACTGTTATAGCTGGAGCAGATATAGAGTATAATGTGCTGCCGATGTATTCGCTCTGGTCATTGCGTGTCTCTTCCTGCAGGAGGCGTCATTGCCGCGAGTGTTCAAGCTGTTCCGGGCTCTCGGCCTCCGGCATCTGGTCGTGGTGGACAGTCACAACAGAGTAAGTGCAGAATTTCAGGTTGTTTTCTGTCAGATTCACACGTTTCCACGTGTCGCTGTGCTTATATGTGCTGGAAATGTCTTAAAGAATCTATACTGTGAAAATCTTATATAAATAAACATACCAGCCTGTTTGTAGTCTTCTCCTAGCCCCCCTCTGTGACATTTTCCCTCCTCCTGCTGCTTTCTTGGTGATAAAATCACTGTTTTATTCATTGTTTTTGAAAACAATGAAGACAGCCGCTAAACAGGATATACATCATCAGAGCAGGTGCCTGTTTGCAGAGGCTCCTCTCAAACGTGACTTCACTGCTGTAATATTTCTCCCACTTGTTGCCTTGGCTGCTTGTCTGGGCTTTGAACTTATCTTTCTGCACTCACAGCTGTTCACAAGGTCACAGACAGGCTGGCTGTGAGCAGAAACGCTGGCTGTGACTCATACACACAGCACACACACAGAGCCTGCAGGGGGCGTGGGGGAGGCGTGCATAACTTCTCCCTATTACAGCACATTCCTCTCTGAGCTGACAAGGCTCGACAAAGGAAAGAAGATTAGATATATTACAGAGACAGTGCAACTAGAAAAGGCTGCAGTAAGCCAGCCCACATTAGAACAGCTATAGGAACTTATAGGATAGAAGAAATAAGGCTGAAAATGTTGTTACAGAGTCTCTTTACAAGACCCCTGAAGTGAGAGGGATATGGAGGCTGCCATATTTACTTCCTGTTACACAATACCAGTTGCCTAGAGCCCCCCCCCCCCCCCCCACAGTGTGACGCCCTCTTAGGGGGGACCCCACTCAGATTGTGAATACTTGTTTGATTGCCTGAATACTCAGAATTACCGGCCGGTACACACAGCCGAGGGGGGCTGATAGGAGCAGCCTGTGCCGGGAATCTATTGTGTGTACAGCGTGTCATCTTGTTGCTGATCATTTGGCTTGGCAGCTCAGGGATCTGTTGTTCTCTGTATCACTCATGTGATTTTCTCCATATGTGGATCAGATACTGTAACCGCCTCTCTGTCTTGTCCCGCAGGTGGTCGGCTTGGTGACCAGGAAAGATCTCGCCCGATATCGGATAGGGAAGAACGGTCTGGAGGAACTGAGTCTGGCCCAGACGTGATGTCCGCTTTCTATAGACTCGCCCGTTTCTAAGAACAGATGTTACCAGTTCTATGAACTTGTGGGGGCCCTGGAGGGTTGTGTGGCCCCTGTGCCTGGGGGGGATAATGGCAGCCCCTGCTGTGAGCCCTTTACTGTCATACCCACTATTGCTTTACAGTCCTGACATGAAAGGACTGTTAGGATATTACAAATTGCTGCCGATACCCCCTCCCTCATTCCCAAATCCCCCCCTGCAGGAACATCCCCGCTGTTACACTCGCCTACAAGCCTAACGCACAACCTAGAAACGTCCCAGAAGCAAAGACGCAATGTGTCCTGTGCTCAGATATTGGCTGCCCATACAAGATGGCCGCCGTTACGCAACTACTTAATGCAGGAGGCAAGCTCCACTTCCGTGGCTGACTTTGGTCAGATCTAATTGATACTTGCAAAGATTTTTACAATCCTGTCACACATCAGTAACAGGGCTAGCCCCCCCCCCCTCGTGTGACTAGGAGCCCACCTGACCCACAGCGGCCAATCAGCTCCTCCACCTCCGGAGACCACCTGACCCACAGCGGCCAATCAGCTCCTCCACCTCCAGAGACCACCTGACCCACAGCGGCCAATCAGCTCCTCCACCTCCGGAGACCACCTGACCCACAGCAGCCAATCAGCTCCCCATGTCTCCTCAGAAGCTGCTGCTCCCCTTTTTCCTACCAGCTTTCATTAATTGGCCCCCTTTTCCATATGGAGAATACATATTGATTTTTCTGCTTTTATAATGTTAGACGTGAATATTAGAATTTGCACCAGGACGGTGTTGTCAAAGAATTTATTAAACTCCTGATTTTTAACAATTTGTTTTTTGTATAGAAATTCACACATGCCTGCGAGGGGCGGGGCTTCTACTGACCACACTGAGCAACAAGCCACACCCCATCTTCCACTGACCATACTGAGCAACAGACTACGCTCCATCTTCCACTGACCATACTGAGTGACAAGCCACACCCCATCTTCCACTGAGCGACAGGCCACGCTCCATCTTACACTGACCACACTGAGCGACGGACTACGCTCCATCTTCCACTGACCATACTGAGCAACAGACTACGTTCCATCTTCCACTGACCACACTGACAGGCCACTCTTCATCTTACAGTGACCACACTGAGCGACTGACTACGCTCCATCTTCCACTGACCATACTGAGTGACAAGCCACACCCCATCTTCCACTGAGCGACAGGCCACGCTCCATCTTACACTGACCACACTGAGCGATGGACTACGCTCCATCTTCCACTGACCATACTGAGTGACAAGCCACACCCCATCTTCCACTGAGCGACAGGCCACGCTCCATCTTACACTGACCACACTGAGCGACGGACTACGCTCCATCTTCCACTGACCATACTGAGCAACAGACTACGTTCCATCTTCCACTGACCATACTGAGCAACAGACTACGTTCCATCTTCCACTGACCATACTGAGTGACAAGCCACACCCCATCTTTCACTGAGTGACAAGCCACACCCCATCTTTCACTGAGCGACAAGCCACACCCCGTCTTTCACTGAGCAACAAGCCACACCCCATCTACCACTGACCACACTGAGCGACAAGCCACACCCCATCTTACACTGACCATACTGAGTGACAAGCCACGCCCCATCTTTCACTGAGCGACAAGCCACACCCCATCTTTCACTGAGCAACAAGCCACACTCCATCTACCACTGACCACACTGAACGACAAGCCATGCCTTATCTTCTACTGACCATACTGAGCAACAGGCCGCACTCTAACATCCACTGATGACACAGAGCAACAGACCACGCCCCATCTTCCACCACCAGACACATACGTGAGGCCCACCAGACACGTACATGGAGACCACCAATGTTCTCGGAGGTTCCTCTGCAGTTACCTGGCTGATAAGACTCTGCAGATACAATACATGACAACAGGTGTTGGTCTCACACATGGTTGGCCACATGTTGGTTTTGGTTGGAGGCCATCTCCAGGCAGAACAATGCATGGATGACCTGTGTCTGAGGATGTCTTCCTTTGTACAATCATGAAGGTTATCCGCGTCCTCTGACTCTCCGGGGCCAGGCTCCTGCTCCTGTTTCTGGACAGAATTACGGAGATCGGTGCTTTAGGACCACAAGTCTCAGGCAGGAGGGGCTGAATCTGGAATTTACGGGAGAACGCAATGTGGGAAGCTGATTTCAGCCTACGCTCCGCCCTCCCCAGCGGCATTGAGGTGCGTTGCCTTAAATTCCACATTCTGCCGCCCTATCTGCTGAGCGCGGCACCCGGAGTTGCAGGTCACCGCTTTAATGGCCACAATACGGTGCAGTTACTGTTCAGTGGAATGAAATGATTGCAGCGAAGAGCATGAATGATTGAAGCGCTGGTTCTGCAGTCAGAAGACCCCCCACGCCTCGCAGAACTACTTTCCATTCAGTCTGTGAAAACGTTATTGATGTGGCCATATTACAATCGCTCCGTGTCTGACTCCATCACTGTGTTTTTATACGAGCAGGAAGTGATGCATAGTCGCAAGTCTCATTGTGCCCGCCCCTTCCTGTCTCACTGAGCTGCTGCCATTGGCTGTCTCTGGTCATGTGATGTTGGGGGCAGGGTTACTGGGCTCTGGTCTTCCTCTGTTTCACTTTGTTTTCATAGCAGGAACATTTATATCAAGTCAATGCTGTAAAAATGATGTTAGGAGGACAAACCTCTCACCAGATGCCGAGGACAGGCTTTCTATAACATTTTTAAAGCACTGTATCCCAGAGGACACAAAGGGCATAGATCTGTCTCAGACATCTAATTAGCTGGAGGGTGGATTACACTATAAACAGCTACATGTCTATAAATGGCGGACTAAACAGGTGGCCTTTCAATCTGGATTAAACACTTCCAGGGATGGAGCTGTCCTGATCAATTGTGGAAAGCGTTCCAAAGGGTAGGGGCAGCATGACGGAAGGCTCTTGCTCCTGGGGGTGCTCAGTGGCTGATCACAGTTGTGGGATATACAGTTGCAGGATTGGTGTACCTGCGGACGCTGGTCACTGGCTGGCCGGAATTATACTGGTTTTCCCCAAGGCTGGAAGTACTTGTTTGGCTTCTGGGGGTGAGAAGTGATTAGATCCTGCTGGCCTGAGGTTGTGGGAGGTATGATGGAGTTGCTGCTAATCCACCAGGGATCAGAGGCCTAGATTGTGAACAACTTCCGATACATAAGAGAGATATAAAATGTATATTACTATAAATCCTACAGAACACAGAGAAAGCAGCAGCAGACCAGCCTCTGTGTATCACTCGTTATATCTGCGTGCGTTTCCTGTCTCGGGTTTTCTGTAACAACCCCACCGCTTATTGTACAATGTAGGGCCAAAGCATTGCGAATACGCTGATCTAACTCTAGCTAGTCCTGTAGAATATGGGTTATTTCAACAACCTCTCTAGAGATAGCAAAATATACAGGATATCTATATCAACTAAACAGTTATGGTAACGTCCTCTGCGAAAGGCGGGACTCTTTACAGAGATATTCAGAACAAGCACAAAGAAAGCATCTAACAATGAATCGATTGATATAGTAAAATAATAGGAATCAAAAGTGTAACTTGTTAGTCTGAGCAGTCTACAGAATTACCGTGTCCTTTGGAGGTTGTAAGTCCAAACAGGAGATATAAAGTCCTGTAGATAATAGTCCAGAGATTAAAGCCCAGATCCTGGATGGTATATGGATAGGCACACTGGGACTCCCGACAGCCTTTGTCCACATTTAACCCTCTATTTGCTAAGGGTGAATCTTGTAAGCAGGGCTGAGGCAGAGGTGAGAGAGGCTGGACAGGGCGCAGTGTAGAAGGGGGGCGCAGGGCGAGGCAGAGGCGAGAGAGTCTCCAGCCTCGCCGCAGTGTAGGAGGAGTGCAGAGCAGGGCAGAGGCGGGAGAGGCTCCAGCCTCAGGGCACAGTGTAGGAGGGGGCTTAGGGCCGAGGCGAGAGAAGCTCCAGCCTCATGGCGCAGTGTAGGAGGGGGCGGAGGGCCGAGACAGAGGCGAGAGAGGCTCCAGCCTCAGGGTGCAATGTAGGAAGGGGGCGCAGAGGCGAGAGAGGCTCCAGCCTCGGCGCAGTGTAGGAGGGGGCGCCGAGGCGAGAGAGGCTCCAGCCTCAGGGCGCAGTGTAGGAGGGGGCGCGGGGCTGAGGCAGAGGCGTGAGAGTCTCCAGCCTCGCCGCAGTGTAGGGGGAGTGCAGGGCAGAGGCGGGAGAGGCTCCAGCCTCAGGGCACAGTGTAGGAGGGGGCTTAGGGCCGAGGCGAGAGAAGCTCCAGCCTCATGGCGCAGTGTAGGAGGGGGCGCAGGGCCGAGACAGAGGCGAGAGAGGCTCCAGCCTCATGGCGCAGTGTAGGAGGGGGCGTCGAGGCGAGAGAGGCTCCAGCCTCAGGGCGCAGTGTAAGAGGGGGCACCAGGGCCAAGCCGAGGCAGAGGTGAGAGAGGCTCCAGCCTTAGGGCACAGTGTAGGAGGGGGCGCGTCCAAGGTGAGAGAGGCTCTTTCCTCAGGGCGCAGTGTAGGAGGGGGCACACAACTCACTTAGCTATCGTTCCCCTATTGTGTATGAAGCAGAGAGAAATAAGAAAAGGGGATACATGGCAGCAACTGCAAGCCAGATAACTAGAGATTAAGGTGTTCAGGGGGGGGAGGGGGGTTGGGGTGCCTCTTAGTCTAACAGTAATCAGTGTGTGATGGCTGGGGTGGCAGGGATGGAGGGGCGCACTTTGGTGTCTTAAGCTAAGTACTCACGGGGGGACAATTGTAGCTGTCGCTGCACACGGGAGCGTGTGCGCGACAGTTCGGAGACAGTTCGGCGACAGCTCGTCGCCAAGTCTCTCTGCATACACACGGCAGCAGAGGGATTAGCGATGCGGCGGAAGCTGTCGCCGAGGTTCCTCCCCCCCGCCGGATGCTCCGTGTACTGTGTGTGGGTAGCTGTCGCTAGCCCGCATACACATGCGGAGCTAGCGACAGTTCCGGCGATGTTGCGGCGACGGCTGTAGCCGGCGATTGAACATGTCAATCGCCTGGCGACAGCTCCGACGGGCGACGGTTCGGGGCGCGCGCGTCATACACACGGACGAACCGTCGCCGCAACACGCGCGTGCCACGTAGTTGTGGCGACGGCCGTACCCCGTGTGTATGAGCCTTTAGCCTTGGGTGCTGGAGGACCTTGTCCCGGTTCTTCTTGTAAGGAAAGGTGATCCCCACCACTAGCAATCTGACCTCAGGTTGAGTCCAGCCCCCTTGCCTTATGGAGAGGTGTGTTAGCTTCTAAGGGTAGAATGGGTAATTTGCATATATTCAGCAGTGATGCACTGGGAGACATCTCAAGCTCACTCCAACCTGAATTATCGCAAATTCTTTCTGTTTTAGGAAAGCAAACTTTTGTTTTTCTTATGGAGAGAGTTTTGGCATTTTCTCAAATGATGCTGTAACTAGAAGGATGTCCAGCAAATTATATAATAACCAACATTTTATGCTGTCCTAATGTGCTGAAATCTTGAAGATCAATCCTGTCTGGTTTCCCAGATTCCCTGTCTATCGATATCTCAGGCTATGGACCAGCTAGAAGAATCATTAACCTCGTCAAAGCGTCGCAACCTTGGCATATGTAGCTGTGGCTCTGCTGCTCCTAAATATTCCTCAAATGATGTCACAATGTGGAATTACATCTGAGATGAATGAGAGGACAATATAGCCCTGTGGACAGGCATGGTGAATGTCTCTGACAGTTCTGGCTTTATGATGGTCCTGCTTGCTGTCCAGCTAGCATTGCCCCTGTGATGTAGAAACAAGGAAAGTGAGGAGGTCTGCTGGAGAGTTTTATTGCACCCTCTCCAGTGGAAAAAGGCCTGGACTGACAGAATACTTATTTTTTTTTTAAAGCCAAGCTTAAATGTAAAGGGGACTCTGCAGTACACCTTGTGCATGTATGTAAATTTATGAGATGGGTGATTCTAGCACAGGTCAATCCATCACACTTGTAGCTATAAACCCCTGAACATGCATGCAGCAGATCAGGTGCTCTGACTGATGTGTGGCTGCAACCAAAGAGATCAGCAGGGCTGCCAGGCAACTGGTATTGTTTAACCACTTAAGGACCAGCTTATGAGAGCCAATCGCTCTCCTACCACCCAGAGGGACAGCTGTGTCATACGGCTGTCCCCCCAGTACAGCGCTGTCACAGATCGCTGCGCTGTACTATGTAAATAGATGTTGGTTTCGCTGTCTAACAGTCTCCTGGCAGCGATCGCTGCTGGCGGAGCGCTGTCCTACAAGCGAAGATGTACACGATCTGCAAAACCATCCCAGGACTTCACGACAATCGCCATCGTGTGGTCGGTGAGGGGTTAATAGGAAAGAAATATGGCAGCCTCCATATCCCTCTGACTTCAGGTGGCCTTTAAACTGATTTTGATCTAGTTTGGGTGCCTCCAGCTACTGGTTTCTCCTACTCACGCGTTACCCATTTGTGACCAGCAGATGGCGGTATACAACCTGTTTATCTGAGGTTCAGTTCATGAATCGCTGCAATAGTACCCACCACAGATTGGACAATCTGTTAGATTCTGTAGTCGAGGCTTTAGGTGGCCACACACAATACAATAAAATGATTTGATTTGACATCAATTTCATCAGATTTTCCTTATATAAAAGTCTGTCGGGAATGGTGGATTTTTCTGATCAGTTTTATGAACATTGCATGGTGTGTGGTAGATTGTCAATTTATTAATATACACACCCAAGCAATTTCCTCAGTTTCCAATCATTTTTATCATAATCGAGGAAAAGTTGAATACGTGTGTGGTACATTGGTCAGATTATTGAATTGATACAATCAGTCAGAAAAATGGATTGCTATCCATGGATTGAACAGATATTTAAACAATTGTATGGTGTGTGGCCACCTTTCCAGCGACTGAAGATGAAATGTTTCAGGCATGTTCGGTTCTGTTTGATGCTTTATGTCTGTCTGTGGTTAGCAGAGAAGTGACCGGAATGGAAGAAAGCACAACGTACGCCAATCATTACAATATTATTATTATTATTATTTATTAGATTTATATAGCGCCAACATATTACGCAGCGCTGTACAATAAATAGGATTACAGACAATCATAACAGGGTTGACAGAACAATACAGGTAACAGACCATAGATACAACAATACAGGTAATAACAATAAGATACACAACACAATGCAGATAATAGTACAATGCCAGATCATAAACTGGAATGGTAGTGGTAAAAAATTACAAGTTCCAAATTCTGGGTAAAGTGCACACAGTCATGTATGATACACAAGGGAAGAGGGCCCTGCCAAAGGCTTACAATCTAGAGGGAGGGGCTGGTGACACACAGCTGGTGTTATTGGAAATAATTGCTTTGTGTGAGGTCGTCGCTCAGACAGACCGAATCCGGAGAGAGAGACAGTGTGCCAATATTTGAGTGGAAATGACCGTAATCTTGGAACCGATCTTAATATTTCTTACCTAGGATAATATGGAACACGACCCAGGTTCTTATTGCTGTCGATGAACCCAGCTGAAGTTTCTGTCCCAAGTGGAAGTAAAGATGCAATATGGAAACAAGGCATACCTCCAAACTTTTTGAGATCAGGAAGAGGGACACTTAAGCCACGCCTCTAACCACGCCCCTGACACACCCCTAGGCACGCATACTATAAAGATTTCATAAGAAAAATATGTTGTTTTATAATTCAGACCTCGCTGGTCCTTTCTATCCTGGTGCATTTTCCTTCATATTAACATTTGAAAATAAGAAACACATCCATTTAAAGGGAACCAGAGAGGAAGCACCCTTGTGTATTTTACCATGTATATCAGTAAGAACATTAGAGAAAACACTTACCATGCTGTCTGTTTCACCCTCACTGCTAAAAGTGTCTGTTAGCAGCAGTCACAAGAATCCCAGACTGAGCAATTAAATCTGGCTTTGCTGGGAATGATTATTGCTGAGTCATTATAGCAAAGCCACAAGGGGGCAGGCTTGGGCTTGAAATAACACCACAGAAGACAGACTCGGCTATAATCTTTCTGTAGCAAAGCTAGACGGAGCAGCCTGACTTCTCAGTCGGGGATTCTTATCAGACGTGATAACAGTCAGATTACACAGAGAACAATGAAACAAAGGGCAGATTAGGTGTTTACTGTCATGTTCCCACTGATTTATAAGGTAAAATACAAGAGGGTGCTTCATCTCTGGTTCTCTTTAAAGGATTTGAATAAAGTTTACAGTCGATGAAACACATATTCTATAGAAAAATACATATATTCATATAGATCTGTACATAAGTCCTGAAAGAGGGACACATGAGGAAGACAGAGACACAGAGAGACTGGGTTCCCAAAGAGAGACACATGAGGAAGACAGAGAGACTGAGAGACTGGGTTCCCAAAGAGAGACACAGGAGGAAGACAGAGAGACTGGGTTCCCAAAGAGGGACACATGAGGAAGACCGAGAGACTGGGTTCCCAAAGAGGGACTGTCCCTCAAACAGACAGACCGGAGCTATGAATTAATATAGTGGAAAATTGATCGATAGGCTCAGCAAACAAATGTATCAATTAAACCAAGGGGGAAAATTATAGATAAATAAGTGAAAGATTGAAGAATTGTTCCAGGGAAGGGAGAAAAGATGCAAAACCGAGAAGGGGCAATGAGGAATGGCAATAAGGTGCTAAGTGAAAATTAGATTGATAAGAAGCGTGAACAGAGCTGTGCAGGACTGCAGGGCAACACAAAGTAAGCTGCAGACTGCTGCCATACTGTTACCCGGTGAGAGGATGAGGATCAGCGGGGAACATTGAGCTGCGCAGAACCGCAGCCGGCCAGCGTCACAAGACAGAGAGGAGTCCCCGATCCATGCAGGGTGAAGGGGACGCACATGTCAGCTGATATATCAGACTCAGGATCATTTATTTTACCAAGTACAACAGGGGGTTGTACCCGGAATGGTTTTTGGCACATACAGGGTCGGTGATGGTACAACACATACATGCGATCGTACAACACATACAATCATATACAGTATAGTACAAAGTAGGCATATCCTGTATATACATACGGCACATAACTGTAGTGAAGGAGGCGTGGGGGAGTCTGGAGTGCTATGTGAGGGGAGCAGCCACATTACCGGCGGTGCTTGCTCTGCAGCAGTACCAGATGCCCCACAGTGTGTCCTGGAAAAGAGTGAATAGAGAGAGAGAGAGAGGGGATGGCTAAAGAAAAATGAGGAAAGAAAGAGAACCAAAGCAAGAGGAGAGAGACAGAGGCAGAGAGTCATTTTAGGCCTGCAGATTGAAGCACGCCTGGGTACAATCCGACAATCAGTCCAAAGCCATGTGCTTAAAGCTGAGTTGGTCAATCTGAGTTGGTCAGGAGCAGACTCCATTTGATGGTGGTTGCAGGCAGAGGGGACCCCATGCTCCTGGAGGTGTGGTGGAGGAAAACTAGGCCTTCCAGAGCTTGCGGGGGTCCAGGGCTGCTGTGTAGGCCTCCGGGCTGCTTGTTTCTGTGATGGCATATCTGGGCAGTGGTGGTGTAGTGGCCCCACATGGAGAGCGGT
Organism: Hyperolius riggenbachi; assembly: GCF_040937935.1. Lineage (NCBI taxonomy): Eukaryota > Metazoa > Chordata > Amphibia > Anura > Hyperoliidae > Hyperolius > Hyperolius riggenbachi. The sequence continues at coordinate 1,078,119 of NC_090652.1, read as the reverse complement.
GTGGTTCTGTAGTAAGGTGCCAGTTCGGTGGGCCCCTGCCAGATGGTGGATTATTAAGCCTGGCAGACCACATGGAGACCAGGTAGAAGGTGGCAGCACCAGGTTGTTGGAGCAGGGCCCGGAGGACCAGGATGGCCTCAGCAAAGTTCCTCTGTAGAGGGCCTGGATGCTTCCTGTGGAGGGCCCACAGAAAGTGAAGGCAGTGCCTGCATCAGGTGAAGCAGCTCCTGGGCCTATGGTCGCAGCCACGTGGGGATGATATATATTATGGCCCTATGATAGGGGTGAGCAGTGGCAGCTTGGGCAACAGCAGTAGGCCAGAGGAGTAGCAGCACTAACCTCGGTGGCTCAGGCAGGCAGAGCTGGGCAAGATAACCCTGTGTCCAGCTATGTGGTCCGGCAGGTGGGCAGCTGATCCTCAGGGCTAGGTGGTGGGGCTCACAGACGCGCTGGAGGGACAGGTCACGTGGGATGGCTGGAGTCCTCAAGGCAGCGGGCTAAGGCTAATGACGAACACTCGGGAGGTCCGGAGCTCCTCTTGCGCCTGGCGGGACCACATGGGAGGGCTGGAGCAACCCAAGGTGGATTGCGGTGGGCCGCTGATCCGGGGACGGGGCAATGGTGGAGCAGGCCGACAAAGTCCCCCGCAGTGGCAGGACACGGTGCCGCTGGTGGTTCCCTCCAGTGCAGCATCGGAGGTTGAGTGGAGGCAGCGTAGGCAGCGAGCAATGAAACCCCTCCCACAGTGTGATGTCATGACCATGGTCCTGACATCACACTGTGGGAGCCTTGTTGCATTGTGGGAAATAACAGCTGTTTCCAACTGCCAAAAAAAGCAACCAGCATCTCCTTCCAGTGACATCACCTGCCAGCAGTAAAAATGTCACTGTGGTAAATGTCAGAATGTGAATCAGAGGCAGGAAAGATTTTACAATGGGGGAACAGTGACTACATCATTTTATACATCATTATTGTAAAAACGAAGCACTTTTTTATTACATTATTTTCACTGGAGTTCCTCTTTAAACCCCCCCCCCCCCCCCCCCCTCCCCCTTTTTCCTCTTTTTTTGATTCTTCATACAATGTAACTTATCTGAGGGGTGGCCATACGCTATATCGTTCTATATCGTCTGGGGTTATGCCCATGGGGTTTGGCTTACAGACTTCTAAGACTTATTGTTGGCAGGGCTGTTTTTAGGCTCAGTCATTCTTGGCAGTTTCCTAGGGCACCACCTGCTGGAGGGAGCCCCAAATAACTATTTGAAGAACAGAAAGACTGATTTATGGAGACTGGAGCAGAGGAGGAGCTTGTGCTCAGAACCACCAATCAGGGCTCGGCCAGTAAATGTAAGGAGGATTCTGTCTGGTTGCTGTGCACCTCGTGTCTCTGCTCATGTCTTTGAGAATGATCCCCGCTGTTCCTTGTGGTATAATTATACGCAGACGCCGGTGGTATGGTGGGAGGGATCCGATGGAGAGGAAGTGTAAGTATAGGACACAATGGTCAGGATTTGTATGCAGCCAGCAAGAGATTTTCACATCGCACAGCATAAGACGCTCTTGCAGTGTGAAGCGGCGCTGAGTCTCACTTCACGCTGCTAAACTATGCCATGTTCAGAGCGAGTGTTGTAGGAATTGTGCGTTTTCGCTCGTTCCGTTGAGCTGAATCGCTCTGATAAATGCCGCATGCAGGGAGACTGCGAGTTTGAACACATCGCAGCGCTGCTGTGGGAACACCCTGATAGGGCGACACTGCACTACATGATCAACCAGCGCATCGCAATCACTCCCGGTGTGAACTGGCCCCGAGTGCAGCGTGTCGCCTCTGGGGGGAACTTCAGATTTATGTCAGCTGGAAGAGAGTTTCCAGCAGGAGTGCAGATCGGCTGCTCTAAGGCGGCATTCACACCGGTGCGATACGTCAGACAGGGTGACCACAATGCAGTCGTATTATGGTACGTTCACATCAGTGCGGTGTGACGCAATCCATTGCCATAATGGCATGCCTGCAATGCAGCACCGCAGGAGAGGCCCGTGACCAGCTGCAGTGCAGCACCGCAGGACATGCGTGTTACCAGCTGCAGTGAAGCACCGCAGGACATGCGTGTTGCCAGCTGCAGTGCAGCACCGCAGGACATGCGTGTTACCAGCTGCAGTGCAGCACCGCAGGACATGCGTGTTACCAGCTGCAGTGCAGCACCGCAGGACATGCGTGTTACCAGCTGCAGTGCAGCACCGCAGGACATGCGTGTTACCAGCTGCAGTGCAGCACCGCAGGACATGCGTATTACCAGCTGCAGTGCAGCACCGCAGGACATGCGTGTTACCAGCTGCAGTGCAGCACCGCAGGACATGCGTGTTACCAGCTGCAGTGCAGCACCGCAGGACATGCGTGCTACCAGCTGCAGTGCAGCACCGCAGGACGTGCATGATACTAGCTGCAGTGCAGCACCGCAGGACATGCATGATACTAGCTGCAGTGCAGCACCGCAGGACATGCGTGTTACCAGCTGCAGTGCAGCACCGCAGGACATGCGTGTTGCCAGCTGCAGTGCAGCACCGCAGGACATGCGTGTTGCCAGCTGCAGTGCAGCACCGCAGGACCTGCGTGTTGCCAGCTGCAGTGCAGCACCGCAGGACCTGCGTGTTGCCAGCTGCAGTTCAGCACCGCAGGACATGCGTGTTACCAGCTGCAGTGCAGCACCGCAGGACATGCGTGTTGCCAGCTGCAGTGCAGCACCGCAGGACATGCGTGTTACCAGCTGCAGTGCAGCACCGCAGGACATGCGTGTTACCAGCTGCAGTGCAGCACCGCAGGACATGCGTGTTACCAGCTGCAGTGCAGCACCGCAGGACATGCGTGTCACCAGCTGCAGTGCAGCACCGCAGGACATGCGTGTCACCAGCTGCAGTGCAGCACCACAGGACATGCGTGTGACTAGCTGCAGTGCAGCACCGCAGGACATGGGTGTTACCAGCTGCAGTGCAGCACCGCAGGACATGGGTGTTACCAGCTGCAGTGCAGCACCGCAGGACATGCGTGTTACCAGCTGCAGTGCAGCACCGCAGGACATGCGTGTCACCAGCTGCAGTGCAGCACCGCAGGACATGCGTGTCACCAGCTGCAGTGCAGCACCACAGGACATGCGTGTGACTAGCTGCAGTGCAGCACCGCAGGACATGGGTGTTACCAGCTGCAGTGCAGCACCGCAGGACATGCGTGTTACCAGCTGCAGTGCAGCACCGCAGGACATGCGTGTTACCAGCTGCAGTGCAGCACCGCATGACTTGCGTGTTACCAGCTGCAGTGCAGCACCGCATGACATGGGTGTTACCAGCTGAAGTGCAGCACCACAGGACATGCGTGTCACCAGCTGAAGTGCAGCACCGCAGGACATGCGTGCCACCAGCTGCAGTGCAGCACCGCAGGACCTGCGTGTTGCCAGCTGCAGTGCAGCACCGCAGGACCTGCGTGTTACCAGCTGCAGTGCAACACCGCAGGGCATGCGTGTTGCCAGTTGCAGTGCAGCACCGCAGGACATGCGTGTTGCCAGCTGCAGTGCAGAACCGCAGGACATGCGTGTTGCCAGCTGCAGTGTAGCACCGCAGGACATGCGTATCACCAGCTGAAGTGCAGCACCGCAGGACATGCGTGTCACCAGCTGCAGTGCAGCACCGCAGGACATGCGTGTTACCAGCTGCAGTGCAGCACCGCAGGACATGGGTGTTGCCAGCTGCAGTTTAGCACCGCAGGACATGCGTGTTACCAGCTGCAGTGCAGCACCGCAGGACATGAGCGTGGCCATATGCAGTGCAGCACCGCTGGACATGCGTGCCACCAGCTGCAGTGTAGCACCACAGGACATGGGTGTTGCCAGCTGCAGTTTAGCACCGCAGGACATGGGTGTTACCAGCTGCAGTTCAGCACCGCAGGACATGCGTGTTACCAGCTGCAGTTCAGCACCGCAGGACATGCGTGTTACCAGCTGCAGTGCAGCACCGCAGGACATGGGTGTTACCAGCTGCAGTTCAGCACCGCAGGACATGCGTGTTACCAGCTGCAGTTCAGCACCGCAGGACATGCGTGTTACCAGCTGCAGTTCAGCACCGCAGGACATGCGTGTTACCAGCTGCAGTGCAGCACCACAAGACATGCATGTTGCCAGCTGCAGTTCTGCACCGCAGGACATGCGTGGTACCAGCTGCAGTGCAACACCGCAGGACATGCGTGTTACCAGCTGCAGTGCAGCACCGCAGGACATGCGTGTTACCAGCTGCAGTGCAGCACCGCAGGACATGCGTGTTACCAGCTGCAGTGCAGCACCGCAGGACATGCGTGTTACCAGCTGCAGTGCAGCACCGCAGGACATGCGTGTTACCAGCTGCAGTTCAGCACCGCAGGACATGCGTGTCACCAGCTGCAGTGTAGCACCACAGGACATGCGTGCTACCAGCTGCAGTGCAGCACCGCAGAACATGCATGATACCAGCTGCAGTGCAGCACCGCAGGACATGCATGATACTAGCTGCAGTGCAGCACCGCAGGACATGCATGATACTAGCTGCAGTGCAGCACCGCAGGACATGCGTGTTACCAGCTGCAGTGCAGCACCGCAGGACATGCGTGTTGCCAGCTGCAGTGCAGCACCGCAGGACCTGCGTGTTGCCAGCTGCAGTTCAGCACCGCAGGACATGCGTGTTACCAGCTGCAGTGCAGCACCGCAGGACATGCGTGTTGCCAGCTGCAGTGCAGCACCGCAGGACATGCGTGTTGCCAGCTGCAGTGCAGAACCGCAGGACATGCGTGTTACCAGCTGCAGTGCAGCACCGCAGGACTTGCGTGTTACCAGCTGCAGTGCAGCACCGCAGGACATGCGTGTTACCAGCTGCAGTGCAGCACCGCAGGACATGCGTGTCACCAGCTGCAGTGCAGCACCGCAGGACATGCGTGTTACCAGCTGAAGTGCAGCACCGCAGGACATGGGTGTTACCAGCTGCAGTGCAGCACCGCAGGACATGCATGATACTAGCTGCAGTGCAGCACCACAGGACATGCGTGTTACCAGCTGCAGTGCAGCACCGCAGGACATGCGTGTCACCAGCTGAAGTGCAGCACCGCAGGACATGCGTGTTACCAGCTGCAGTGTAGCACCGCAGGACATGGGTGTTACCAGCTGCAGTGCAGCACCACAAGACATGCATGTTGCCAGCTGCAGTGCAGCACCGCAGGACATGCGTGTTACCAGCTGCAGTGCAGCACCGCAGGACATGCGCGTTACCAGCTGCAGTGCAACATACTTTGCACTGTATGCGTCTCGCTGTGTGTGTATAGCATAATTTTAATTGTCACCACTGCTGCGTTGCGATCCGGTGTTGCTTGTAAATTTCCGCTGCCCTGCATGTGCAGTAGGATTCTGTGTCGCCACGTTTCCTGTATAATTATGCTGCCGGTGGTAAAACATAAAATATATCCGTTTCCACACCTCTTACACTCCCCAAATTTTCAGGGTAGGGAGGGGATCCCCCAAACTACATTTGTGCTAAATTGCAGCCTTCAAGCCCCGCTGGTTCCCGAGATTGGTTTCTGTAATCTCTGGACCGAGCGGGGCTGAAAATTTGGGGAGTATAGGTGGTGTGGAAGCGGAGATATTTAGTGTTTTACCACCAGCAGCAGCATAATCATCTTCCCACTGGGCATGCATGAAAGGTCGTGTGGAAGGGAGCTTCCTGGCAGCACGATCACACATAACACCGGCACTCATCACCTCCAGCCCCGGAACCAGCATGCATGAAAGGTCGTGTGGAAGGGAGCTTCCTGGCAGCACGATCACACATAACACCTGCACTCATCACCTCCAGCCCCGGAACCAGCATGCATGAAAGGTCGTGTGGAAGGGAGCTTCCTGGCAGCACGATCACACATAACACCGGCACTCATCACCTCCAGCCCCGGAACCAGCATGCATGAAAGGTCGTGTGGAAGGGAGCTTCCTGGCAGCACGATCACACATAACACCTGCACTCATCACCTCCAGCCCCGGAACCAGCATGCATGAAAGGTCGTGTGGAAGGGAGCTTCCTGGCAGCACGATCACACATAACACCTGCACTCATCACCTCCAGCCCCGGAACCAGCATGCATGAAAGACCGTGTGGAAGGGAGCTTCCTGGCAGCATGATCAGACATAACACCGGCACTCATCACCTCTAGCCCCGGAACCAGCATGCATGAAAGGCCGTGTGGAAGGGAGCTTCCTGGCAGCACGGACAGACATAACACCGGCACTCATCACCTCCAGCCCCGGAACCAGCATGCATGAAAGGCAGTGTGGAAGGGAGCTTCCTGGCAGCACGATCACACATAACACCGGCACTCATCACCTCCAGCCCCGGAACCAGCATGCATGAAAGGTCGTGTGGAAGGGAGCTTCCTGGCAGCACGATCACACATAACACCGGCACTCATCACCTCCAGCCCCGGAACCAGCATGCATGAAAGGCAGTGTGGAAGGGAGCTTCCTGGCAGCACGATCACACATAACACCGGCACTCATCACCTCCAGCCCCGGAACCAGCATGCATGAAAGGTCGTGTGGAAGGGAGCTTCCTGGCAGCACGATCACACATAACACCGGCACTCATCACCTCCAGCCCCGGAACCAGCATGCATGAAAGGTCGTGTGGAAGGGAGCTTCCTGGCAGCACGATCACACATAACACCTGCACTCATCACCTCCAGCCCCGGAACCAGCATGCATGAAAGGTCGTGTGGAAGGGAGCTTCCTGGCAGCACGATCACACATAACACCGGCACTCATCACCTCCAGCCCCGGAACCAGCATGCATGAAAGGTCGTGTGGAAGGGAGCTTCCTGGCAGCACGATCACACATAACACCTGCACTCATCACCTCCAGCCCCGGAACCAGCATGCATGAAAGGTCGTGTGGAAGGGAGCTTCCTGGCAGCACGATCACACATAACACCTGCACTCATCACCTCCAGCCCCGGAACCAGCATGCATGAAAGACCGTGTGGAAGGGAGCTTCCTGGCAGCATGATCAGACATAACACCGGCACTCATCACCTCTAGCCCCGGAACCAGCATGCATGAAAGGCCGTGTGGAAGGGAGCTTCCTGGCAGCACGGACAGACATAACACCGGCACTCATCACCTCCAGCCCCGGAACCAGCATGCATGAAAGGCAGTGTGGAAGGGAGCTTCCTGGCAGCACGATCACACATAACACCGGCACTCATCACCTCCAGCCCCGGAACCAGCATGCATGAAAGGTCGTGTGGAAGGGAGCTTCCTGGCAGCACGATCACACATAACACCGGCACTCATCACCTCCAGCCCCGGAACCAGCATGCATGAAAGGTCGTGTGGAAGGGAGCTTCCTGGCAGCACGATCACACATAACACCTGCACTCATCACCTCCAGCCCCGGAACCAGCATGCATGAAAGGTCGTGTGGAAGGGAGCTTCCTGGCAGCATGATCAGACATAACACCGGCACTCATCACCTCCAGCCCCGGAACCAGCATGCATGAAAGGCCGTGTGGAAGGGAGCTTCCTAGCAGCATGATCAGACATAACACCTGCACTCATCACCTCCAGCCCCGGAAACCAGCATGCATGAAAGGCAGTGTGGAAGGGAGCTTCCTGGCAGCACGATCACACATAACACCGGCACTCATCACCTCCAGCCCTGGAACCAGCATGTGTGAAAGGTCGTGTGGAAGGGAGCTTCCTGGCAGCACGATCACACATAACACCGGCACTCATCACCTCCAGCCCCGGAACCAGCATGCATGAAAGGTCGTGTGGAAGGGAGCTTCCTGGCAGCACGATCACACATAACACCTGCACTCATCACCTCCAGCCCCGGAACCAGCATGCATGAAAGGTCGTGTGGAAGGGAGCTTCCTGGCAGCACGATCACACATAACACCTGCACTCATCACCTCCAGCCCCGGAACCAGCATGCATGAAAGACCGTGTGGAAGGGAGCTTCCTGGCAGCATGATCAGACATAACACCGGCACTCATCACCTCTAGCCCCGGAACCAGCATGCATGAAAGGCCGTGTGGAAGGGAGCTTCCTGGCAGCACGGACAGACATAACACCGGCACTCATCACCTCCAGCCCCGGAACCAGCATGCATGAAAGGCAGTGTGGAAGGGAGCTTCCTGGCAGCATGATCAGACATAACACCGGCACTCATCACCTCCAGCCCCGGAACCAGCATGCATGAAAGGCCGTGTGGAAGGGAGCTTCCTGGCAGCACGATCAGACATAACACCGGCACTCATCACCTCCAGCCCCGGAACCAGCATGCATGAAAGGCCGTGTGGAAGGGAGCTTCCTAGCAGCATGATCAGACATAACACCGGCACTCATCACCTCCAGCCCCGGAACCAGCATGCATGAAAGGCCGTGTGGAAGGGAGCTTCCTGGCAGCACGATCAGACATAACACCGGCACTCATCACCTCCAGCCCCGGAACCAGCATGCATGAAAGGCAGTGTGGAAGGGAGCTTCCTGGCAGCATGATCAGACATAACACCGGCACTCATCACCTCCAGCCCCGGAACCAGCATGCATGAAAGGCCGTGTGGAAGGGAGCTTCCTGGCAGCATGATCAGACATAACACCGGCACTCATCACCTCCAGCCCCGGAACCAGCATGCATGAAAGGCCGTGTGGAAGGGAGCTTCCTGGCAGCATGATCACACATAACACCTGCACTCATCACCTCCAGCCCCGGAACCAGCATGCATGAAAGGCCGTGTGGAAGGGAGCTTCCTGGCAGCATGATCACACATAACACCTGCACTCATCACCTCCAGCCCCGGAACCAGCATGCATGAAAGGCCGTGTGGAAGGGAGCTTCCTGGCAGCATGATCAGACATAACACCGGCACTCATCACCTCCAGCCCTGGAACCAGCATGTGTGAAAGGCCGTGTGGAAGGGAGCTTCCTGGCAGCATGATCAGACATAACACCGGCACTCATCACCTCCAGCCCCGGAACCAGCATGCATGAAAGGCCGTGTGGAAGGGAGCTTCCTGGCAGCACGATCACACATAACACCGGCACTCATCACCTCCAGCCCCGGAACCAGCATGCATGAAAGGCCGTGTGGAAGGGAGCTTCCTGGCAGCACGATCACACATAACACCTGCACTCATCACCTCCAGCCCCGGAACCAGCATGCATGAAAGGCCGTGTGGAAGGGAGCTTCCTGGCAGCACGATCACACATAACACCGGCACTCATCACCTCCAGCCCCGGAACCAGCATGCATGAAAGGCCGTGTGGAAGGGAGCTTCCTGGCAGCACGATCACACATAACACCGGCACTCATCACCTCCAGCCCCGGAACCAGCATGCATGAAAGGCCGTGTGGAAGGGAGCTTCCTGGCAGCACGATCACACATAACACCGGCACTCATCACCTCCAGCCCCGGAACCAGCATGCATGAAAGGCCGTGTGGAAGGGAGCTTCCTGGCAGCACGATCACACATAACACCGGCACTCATCACCTCCAGCCCCGGAACCAGCATGCATGAAAGGCCGTGTGGAAGGGAGCTTCCTGGCAGCATGATCACACATAACACCGGCACTCATCACCTCCAGCCCCGGAACCAGCATGCATGAAAGGCCGTGTGGAAGGGAGCTTCCTGGCAGCATGATCAGACATAACACCAGCACTCATCACCTCCAGCCCCGGAACCAGCATGCATGAAAGGCTGTGTGGAAGGGAGCTTCCTGGCAGCATGATCACACATAACACCGGCACTCATCACCTCCAGCCCCGGAACCAGCATGCATGAAAGGCCGTGTGGAAGGGAGCTTCCTGGCAGCATGATCAGACATAACACCAGCACTCATCACCTCCAGCCCCGGAACCAGCATGCATGAAAGGCTGTGTGGAAGGGAGCTTCCTGGCAGCATGATCACACATAACACCGGCACTCATCACCTCCAGCCCCGGAACCAGCATGCATGAAAGGCCGTGTGGAAGGGAGCTTCCTGGCAGCATGATCACACATAACACCGGCACTCATCACCTCCAGCCCCGGAACCAGCATGCATGACAGGCCGTGTGGAAGGGAGCTTCCTGGCAGCACGATCACACATAACACCGGCACTCATCACCTCCAGCCCCGGAACCAGCATGCATGAAAGGCCGTGTGGAAGGGAGCTTCCTGGCAGCACGATCACACATAACACCGGCACTCATCACCTCCAGCCCCGGAACCAGCATGCATGAAAGGCCGTGTGGAAGGGAGCTTCCTGGCAGCACGATCACACATAACACCGGCACTCATCACCTCCGGCCCCGGAACCAGCATGCATGAAAGGCCGTGTGGAAGGGAGCTTCCTGGCAGCATGATCAGACAACACCGGCACTCATCACCTCCAGCCCCGGAACCAGCATGCATGAAAGGCCGTGTGGAAGGGAGCTTCCTGGCAGCATGATCACACATAACACCGGCACTCATCACCTCCAGCCCCGGAACCAGCATGCATGAAAGGCCGTGTGGAAGGGAGCTTCCTGGCAGCATGATCACACATAACACCGGCACTCATCACCTCCAGCCCCGGAACCAGCATGCATGAAAGGCCGTGTGGAAGGGAGCTTCCTGGCAGCATGATCACACATAACACCGGCACACATCACCTCCAGCCCCGGAACCAGCATGCATGAAAGGCCGTGTGGAAGGGAGCTTCCTGGCAGCATGATCAGACAACACCGGCACTCATCACCTCCAGCCCCGGAACCAGCATGCATGAAAGGCCGTGTGGAAGGGAGCTTCCTGGCAGCATGATCACACATAACACCAGCACTCATCACCTCCAGCCCCGGAACCAGCATGCATGAAAGGCCGTGTGGAAGGGAGCTTCCAGGCAGCATGATCAGACATAACACCTGCACTCATCACCTCCAGCCCCGGAACCAGCATGCATGAAAGGCCGTGTGGAAGGGAGCTTCCTGGCAGCATGATCACACATAACACCGGCACTCATCACCTCCAGCCCCGGAACCAGCATGCATGAAGGGCCGTGTGGAAGGGAGCTTCCTGGCAGCATGATCAGACAACACCGGCACTCATCACCTCCAGCCCCGGAACCAGCATGCATGAAAGGCCGTGTGGAAGGGAGCTTCCTGGCAGCATGATCACACATAACACCTGCACTCATCACCTCCAGCCCCGGAACCAGCATGCATGAAGGGCCGTGTGGAAGGGAGCTTCCTGGCAGCATGATCAGACAACACCGGCACTCATCACCTCCAGCCCCGGAACCAGCATGCATGAAAGGCCGTGTGGAAGGGAGCTTCCTGGCAGCATGATCACACATAACACCTGCACTCATCACCTCCAGCCCTGGAACCAGCATGCATGAAAGGCCGTGTGGAAGGGAGCTTCCTGGCAGCACGATCAGACATAACACCGGCACTCATCACCTCCAGCCCCGGAACCAGCATGCATGAAAGGCCGTGTGGAAGGGAGCTTCCTGGCAGCACGATCACACATAACACCTGCACTCATCACCTCCAGCCCCGGAACCAGCATGCATGAAAGGCCGTGTGGAAGGGAGCTTCCTGGCAGCATGATCAGACATAACACCGGCACTCATCACCTCCAGCCCCGGAACCAGCATGCATGAAAGGCCGTGTGGAAGGGAGCTTCCTGGCAGCATGATCACACATAACACCTGCACTCATCACCTCCAGCCCCGGAACCAGCATGCATGAAAGGCCGTGTGGAAGGGAGCTTCCTGGCAGCACGATCACACATAACACCGGCACTCATCACCTCCAGCCCCGGAACCAGCATGCATGAAAGGCCGTGTGGAAGGGAGCTTCCTGGCAGCATGATCACACATAATACCAGCACTCATCACCTCCAGCCCCGGAACCAGCATGCATGAAAGGCCGTGTGGAAGGGAGCTTCCTGGCAGCATGATCACACATAACACCTGCACTCATCACCTCCAGCCCCGGAACCAGCATGCATGAAGGGCCGTGTGGAAGGGAGCTTCCTGGCAGCATGATCAGACAACACCGGCACTCATCACCTCCAGCCCCGGAACCAGCATGCATGAAAGGCCGTGTGGAAGGGAGCTTCCTGGCAGCACGATCACACATAACACCGGCACTCATCACCTCCAGCCCCGGAACCAGCATGCATGAAAGGCCGTGTGGAAGGGAGCTTCCTGGCAGCATGATCACACATAACACCAGCACTCATCACCTCCAGCCCCGGAACCAGCATGCATGAAAGGCAGTGTGGAAGGGAGCTTCCTGGCAGCACGATCAGACATAACACCGGCACTCATCACCTCCAGCCCCGGAACCAGCATGCATGAAAGGCCGTGTGGAAGGGAGCTTCCTGGCAGCATGATCAGACATAATACCAGCACTCATCACCTCCAGCCCCGGAACCAGCATGCATGAAAGGCCGTGTGGAAGGGAGCTTCCTGGCAGCACGATCACACATAACACCGGCACTCATCACCTCCAGCCCCGGAACCAGCATGCATGAAAGGCCGTGTGGAAGGGAGCTTCCTGGCAGCACGATCAGACATAACACCGGCACTCATCACCTCCAGCCCCGGAACCAGCATGCATGAAAGGCCGTGTGGAAGGGAGCTTCCTGGCAGCATGATCACACATAACACCAGCGTTCATAACCTCCAGCCCCGGAACCAGCATGCATGAAAGGCCGTGTGGAAGGGAGCTTCCTGGCAGCATGATCACACATAACACCTGCACTCATCACCTCCAGCCCCGGAACCAGCATGCATGAAAGGCCGTGTGGAAGGGAGCTTCCTGGCAGCATGATCACACATAACACCGGCACTCATCACCTCCAGCCCCGGAACCAGCATGCATGAAAGGCCGTGTGGAAGGGAGCTTCCTGGCAGCATGATCACACATAACACCTGCACTCATCACCTCCAGCCCCGGAACCAGCATGCATGAAAGGCCGTGTGGAAGGGAGCTTCCTGGCAGCATGATCACACATAACACCAGCACTTATCACCTCCAGCCCCGGAACCAGCATGCATGAAAGGCCGTGTGGAAGGGAGCTTCCTGGCAGCATGATCACACATAACACCAGCACTTATCACCTCCAGCCCCGGAACCAGCATGCATGAAAGGCCGTGTGGAAGGGAGCTTCCTGGCAGCACGATCACACATAACACCAGCGTTCATAACCTCCAGCCCCGGAACCAGCATGCATGAAAGGCCGTGTGGAAGGGAGCTTCCTGGCAGCATGATCACACATAACACCGGCACTCATCACCTCCAGCCCCGGAACCAGCATGCATGAAAGGCCGTGTGGAAGGGAGCTTCCTGGCAGCACGATCACACATAACACCGGCACTCATCACCTCCAGCCCCGGAACCAGCATGCATGAAAGGCCGTGTGGAAGGGAGCTTCCTGGCAGCACGATCACACATAACACCGGCACTCATCACCTCCAGCCCCGGAACCAGCATGCATGAAAGGCCGTGTGGAAGGGAGCTTCCTGGCAGCATGATCACACATAACACCTGCACACATCACCTCCAGCCCCGGAACCAGCATGCATGAAAGGCCGTGTGGAAGGGAGCTTCCTGGCAGCATGATCAGACATAACACCAGCACTCATCACCTCCAGCCCCGGAACCAGCATGCATGAAAGGCCGTGTGGAAGGGAGCTTCCTGGCAGCACGATAAGACATAACACCGGCACTCATCACCTCCAGCCCCGGAACCAGCATGCATGAAAGGCCGTGTGGAAGGGAGCTTCCTGGCAGCACGATCACACATAACACCAGCGTTCATAACCTCCAGCCCCGGAACCAGCATGCATGAAAGGCCGTGTGGAAGGGAGCTTCCTGGCAGCATGATCAGACATAACACCGGCACTCATCACCTCCAGCCCCGGAACCAGCATGCATGAAAGGCCGTGTGGAAGGGAGCTTCCTGGCAGCATGATCACACATAACACCGGCACTCATCACCTCCAGCCCCGGAACCAGCATGCATGAAAGGCCGTGTGGAAGGGAGCTTCCTGGCAGCACGATCAGACATAACACCGGCACTCATCACCTCCAGCCCCGGAACCAGCATGCATGAAAGGCCGTGTGGAAGGGAGCTTCCTGGCAGCACGATCACACATAACACCAGCACTCATCACCTCCAGCCCTGGAACCAGCATGCATGAAAGGCCGTGTGGAAGGGAGCTTCCTGGCAGCACGATCAGACATAACACCGGCACTCATCACCTCCAGCCCCGGAACCAGCATGCATGAAAGGCCGTGTGGAAGGGAGCTTCCTGGCAGCATGATCACACATAACACCGGCACTCATCACCTCCAGCCCCGGAACCAGCATGCATGAAAGGCCGTGTGGAAGGGAGCTTCCTGGCAGCACGATCACACATAACACCTGCACTCATCACCTCCAGCCCCGGAACCAGCATGCATGAAAGGCTGTGTGGAAGGGAGCTTCCTGGCAGCACGATCACACATAACACCGGCACTCATCACCTCCAGCCCCGGAACCAGCATGCATGAAAGGCCATGTGGAAGGGAGCTTCCTGGCAGCACGATCACACATAACACCGGCACTCATCACCTCCAGCCCCGGAACCAGCATGCATGAAAGGCCGTGTGGAAGGGAGCTTCCTGGCAGCACGATCACACATAACACCGGCACTCATCACCTCCAGCCCCGGAACCAGCATGCATGAAAGGCCATGTGGAAGGGAGCTTCCTGGCAGCACGATCAGACATAACACCGGCACTCATCACCTCCAGCCCCGGAACCAGCATGCATGAAAGGCCGTGTGGAAGGGAGCTTCCTGGCAGCATGATCACACATAACACCTGCACTCATCACCTCCAGCCCCGGAACCAGCATGCATGAAAGGCCGTGTGGAAGGGAGCTTCCTGGCAGCACGATCACACATAACACCAGCGTTCATAACCTCCAGCCCCGGAACCAGCATGCATGAAAGGCCGTGTGGAAGGGAGCTTCCTGGCAGCATGATCAGACATAACACCGGCACTCATCACCTCCAGCCCCGGAACCAGCATCCATGAAAGGCAGTGTGGAAGGGAGCTTCCTGGCAGCATGATCAGACATAACACCGGCACTCATCACCTCCAGCCCCGGAACCAGCATGCATGAAAGGCCGTGTGGAAGGGAGCTTCCTGGCAGCATGATCACACATAACACCTGCACTCATCACCTCCAGCCCCGGAACCAGCATGCATGAAAGGCCGTGTGGAAGGGAGCTTCCTGGCAGCATGATCACACATAACACCTGCACTCATCACCTCCAGCCCCGGAACCAGCATGCATGAAAGGCCGTGTGGAAGGGAGCTTCCTGGCAGCACGATCACACATAACACCGGCACTCATCACCTCCAGCCCCGGAACCAGCATGCATGAAAGGCCGTGTGGAAGGGAGCTTCCTGGCAGCATGATCAGACATAACACCGGCACTCATCACCTCCAGCCCCGGAACCAGCATCCATGAAAGGCAGTGTGGAAGGGAGCTTCCTGGCAGCATGATCAGACATAACACCGGCACTCATCACCTCCAGCCCTGGAACCAGCATGTGTGAAAGGCCGTGTGGAAGGGAGCTTCCTGGCAGCATGATCAGACATAACACCGGCACTCATCACCTCCAGCCCCGGAACCAGCATGCATGAAAGGCCGTGTGGAAGGGAGCTTCCTGGCAGCATGATCACACATAACACCGGCACTCATCACCTCCAGCCCCGGAACCAGCATGCATGAAAGGCCGTGTGGAAGGGAGCTTCCTGGCAGCACGATCACACATAACACCTGCACTCATCACCTCCAGCCCCGGAACCAGCATGCATGAAAGGCCGTGTGGAAGGGAGCTTCCTGGCAGCACGATCACACATAACACCGGCACTCATCACCTCCAGCCCCGGAACCAGCATGCATGAAAGGCCATGTGGAAGGGAGCTTCCTGGCAGCACGATCAGACATAACACCGGCACTCATCACCTCCAGCCCCGGAACCAGCATGCATGAAAGGCCGTGTGGAAGGGAGCTTCCTGGCAGCACGATCACACATAACACCAGCGTTCATAACCTCCAGCCCCGGAACCAGCATGCATGAAAGGCCGTGTGGAAGGGAGCTTCCTGGCAGCATGATCACACATAACACCGGCACTCATCACCTCCAGCCCCGGAACCAGCATGCATGAAAGGCCGTGTGGAAGGGAGCTTCCTGGCAGCACGATCACACATAACACCTGCACTCATCACCTCCAGCCCCGGAACCAGCATGCATGAAAGGCCGTGTGGAAGGGAGCTTCCTGGCAGCACGATCACACATAACACCGGCACTCATCACCTCCAGCCCCGGAACCAGCATGCATGAAAGGCCGTGTGGAAGGGAGCTTCCTGGCAGCACGATCAGACATAACACCGGCACTCATCACCTCCAGCCCCGGAACCAGCATGCATGAAAGGCCGTGTGGAAGGGAGCTTCCTGGCAGCATGATCACACATAACACCTGCACTCATCACCTCCAGCCCCGGAACCAGCATGCATGAAAGGCCGTGTGGAAGGGAGCTTCCTGGCAGCATGATCACACATAACACCTGCACTCATCACCTCCAGCCCCGGAACCAGCATGCATGAAAGGCCGTGTGGAAGGGAGCTTCCTGGCAGCACGATCAGACATAACACCGGCTATGCCAGGATTTGCAAGGCCACGTCTTACTCTGAACGACTTGACACATCCTGACGTGGCTCACATCCGGTGAAAGAAAGAGACAGGCCACTAACACTGCCACTGAGTGCCACGTCACACAGCCACGCCTGGGAATATTAGTCATTTATATCTTCTGTGACGCTGCCTGGGGACATTCCACATGGTTGGAACTACTCCAGTTTCTTCTGACATCACCACCGAGTCTAGGCAAAATGGGCTCTATTCACAAAACTTCTTATTTATCACCTAATTCACAGTTCCCCAACCCTGTCCTCCAGGCCCACCAGCAGTCCTGTATGCAGAGTTCCCCAACCCTGTCCTCCAGGCCCACCAGCAGTCCTGTATGCAGAGTTCCCCAACCCTGTCCTCCAGGCCCACCAACAGTCCTGTATGCAGAGTTCCCTAACCCTGTCCTCCAGGCCCACCAGCAGTCCTGTATGCAGAGTTCCCCAACCCTGTCCACAAGGCCCACCAACAGTCCTGTATGCAGAGTTCCCCAACCCTGTCCTCAAGGCCCACCAACAGTCCTGTATGCAGAGTTCCCAAACCCTGTCCTCAAGGCCCACCAACAGTCCTGTATGCAGAGTTCCCCAACCCTGTCCTCCAGGCCCACCAGCAGTCCTGTATGCAGAGTTCCCTAACCCTGTCCTCCAGGCCCACCAGCAGTCCTGTATGCAGAGTTCCCCAACCCTGTCCTCCAGGCCCACCAGCAGTCCTGTATGCAGAGTTCCCCAACCCTGTCCTCCAGGCCCACCAACAGTCCTGTATGCAGAGTTCCCTAACCCTGTCCTCCAGGCCCACCAGCAGTCCTGTATGCAGAGTTCCCCAACCCTGTCCACAAGGCCCACCAACAGTCCTGTATGCAGAGTTCCCCAACCCTGTCCTCAAGGCCCACCAACAGTCCTGTATGCAGAGTTCCCCAACCCTGTCCTCCAGGCCCACCAACAGTCCTGTATGCAGAGTTCCCCAACCCTGTCCTCCAGGCCCACCAGCAGTCCTGTATGCAGAGTTCCCTAACCCTGTCCTCCAGGCCCACCAGCAGTCCTGTATGCAGAGTTCCCTAACCCTGTCCTCCAGGCCCACCAGCAGTCCTGTATGCAGAGTTCCCCAACCCTGTCCTCCAGGCCCACCAGCAGTCCTGTATGCAGAGTTCCCCAACCCTGTCCTCCAGGCCCACCAACAGTACACGTCTTGCAGGAAACCACAAACATGCACAGGTGGGGTAATCAGTGTCTCAGCAGAGCTGATTACTACCTCTGTGGATTTCCACACAACATGCACTGTTGGTGGGCCCTGAGGATGGGGTTGGGGAACACTGACTGACCTATTTGCTATAAAAATAACCATTCAGCACATTTACAAACAAAATAATCGCTGAAAGTAAGTTGTTCCAGATTAACTTCATTTCAATATTACGTTTCGTAACGTAATTATATTATATTTTTGCTCTTAGGGAGATGAAAAATGTAACCTAGATGAGTTGAAAACCAAGGCAAACAGGTGAGAAAGCTTTGCGAGTCATTGCCATTGTGGCCATATGTGGTGATTGCATCTCAAGTCTCATCTTCTCAAGCTGTGTCTATAAAGGGTACCTGAGATGGTATAACAGGAAGAAATTATACATACCCGGGGCTTCCTCCAGCTTCATCAGGCTGATGGCTCCCTCACTGTCCTTCTGTGCCATCTCCTGGATTCTCAGCAGTTAGCCCCGGTAAATCCTCCAGTTGGGGCAGGTGCAGTACCAGAGGCGTAGCTAGGGTTTTCAGCGCCCGGGGACAAAGACTATTAATGCGCCCCCAAGGTGAAGGGTCGTGACCAAATGTGGGTGTGGTTATGGGTGCTCCACATTTGGTCACGCCCCTTCAAATGTACATGGAGGTTAGCAGGCTCACGCTCACCCACCCTCCCTCAGTATGTACCTTCCAGCATGTTCCAAGACAAATTCAGCAATCATGAGCCCCCCCCCCCCCCCCCATCAAGACAAATTCCGCAATCATGAGCAATCATGAGGCCCCCAACAAGACAAATTCAGCAATCATGAGGCCCCCAACAAGACAAATTCAGCAATAATGAGGCCCCCAACAAGACAAATTCAGCGATCTTGAGGCCCCCAACTAATCATGAGGCCCCCAACAAGACAAATTCAGTAACCATGAGGCCCCCAACAAGACAAATTCAGCAGTCATGAGGCACATAAATAGACAGCATTTCACATAAATAGGCAGAATGCCCCCTTAATATGGTAGACACCTCTCACCTGGCAGCAGTTCCCCAAAATACACTCAATCTGACGTGGTTCCCCAAAAATAGGTAGCCCCAGGTCTGTAAGTGTCCCCAGAATAGGTGGCCAGCAGTATAGATGTCCCCAGAATAGGTGGCCAGCGGTATAGATGTCCCCAGAACAGGTAGCCAGGGGTAGAGATGTCCACAGAACAGGTAGCCAGGGGTATATGTGCCCAGTATATGTAGGCAGGGGTATGTGTCCCCAGTATATGTAGCCAGAGGTATATGTGCCCAGTATATGTAGCCAGGGGTATATGTGCCCAGTATATATAGCCAGGGGTATATGTCCCCAGTATATGTAGGCAGGGGTATATGTCCCCAGTATATGTAGGCAGGGGTATATGTGCCCAGTATATGTAGCCAGGAGTATATGTGCCCAGTATATGTAGTCAGGGTTATATGTGCCCAGTATATGTAGCCAGGGGTATAATATGTGCCCAGTATATATAGTCAGGGGTATATGTGCCCAGTATATGTAGCCAGGGGTATGTATGCCCAGTATATGTAGCCAGGGGTATATATGCCCAGTATATGTAGCCAGGGGTATATGTGCCCGTATATGTAGCCAGGGGTATATATGCCCAGTATATGTAGCCAGGGGTATATGTGCCCAGTATATGTAGTTAGGGGTATATGTGCCCAGTATATGTAGGCAGGGGTATATGTACCCAGAGTAGGTAGCCAGGGGTATATGCCCAGTATATGTAGTTAGGAGTATATGTGCCCAGGGGTATATGTGCCCAGAGTGGGTATATGTGCCCAGGGGTATATGTGCCCAGGCAGGGGTATATGTGCCCAGAGTAGGTAGCCAGGGGTATATGTGCCCAGAGTAGGTAGCCAGGGGTATATGCCCACTATATGTAGGCAGGGGTATATGTGCCCAGAGTAGGTAGCCAGGGGTATATATGCCCAGAGTAGGTAGCCAGGGGTATATGTGCCCAGAGTAGGTAGCCAGGGGTATATGTGCCCAGAGTAGGTAGCCAGGGGTATAAGTGCCCAGAGTAGGTAGCCAGGGGTATATGCCCAGTATATGTAGTTAGGGGTATATGTGCCCAGTATATGTAGGCAGGGGTATATGTGCCCAGAGTAGGTAGCCAGGGGTATATGTGCCCAGAGTAGGTAGCCAGGGGTATATGCCCAGTATATGTAGCTAGGAGTATATATGCCCAGTATATGTAGGCAGGGGTATATGTGCCCAGAGTAGGTAGCCAGGGGTATATGTGCCCAGAGTAGGTAGCCAGGGGTATATGCCCAGTATATGTAGTTAGGGATATGTGTGCCCAATATATGTAGGCAGGGGTATATATGCCCAGAGTAGGTAGCCAGGGGTATATGTGCCCAATATATGTAGGCAGGGGTATATATGCCCAGAGTAGGTAGCCAGGGATATATGTGCCCAATATATGTAGGCAGGGGTATATGTGCCCAGAGTAAGTAGCCAGGGGTATATGTGCCCAGAGTAGGTAGCCAGGGCAGGGGTATATGTGCCCAGAGTAGGTAGCCAGGGGTATATGCCCAGTATATGTAGTTAGGGGTATATGTGCCCAGTATATGTAGGCAGGGGTATATGTGCCCAGAGTAGGTAGCCAGGGGTATATGTGCCCAGAGTAGGTAGCCAGGGGTATATGTGCCCAATATATGTAGGCAGGGGTATATATGCCCAGAGTAGGTAGCCAGGGGTATATGTGCCCAATATATGTAGGCAGGGGTATATATGCCCAGAGTAGGTAGCCAGGGGTATATGTGCCCAGAGTAGGTAGCCAGGGGTATATGTGCCCAATATATGTAGGCAGGGGTATATATGCCCAGAGTAGGTAGCCAGGGGTATATGTGCCAAATATATGTAGGCAGGGGTATATGTGCCCAGAGTAGGCAGCCAGGGGTATATGTGCCCAGTATATGTAGTTAGGGGTATATGTGCCCAATATATGTAGGCAGGGGTATATATGCCCAGAGTAGGTAGCCAGGGGTATATGTGCCCAGAGTAGGTAGCCAGGGGTATATGTGCCCAGAGTAGGTAGCCAGGGGTATATATGCCCAGAGTAGGTAGCCAGGGGTATATGTGCCCAGTATATGTAGCCAGGGGTATATGTGCCCAGAGTAGGTAGCCAGGGGTATATGTGCCCAGTATATGTAGCCAGGGGTATATGTGCCCAGAGTAGGTAGCCAGGGGTATATGTGCCCAGTATATGTAGCCAGGGGTATATGTGCCCAGAGTAGGTAGCCAGGGGTATATGTGCCCAGAGTAGGTAGCCAGGGGTATATGTAGCCAGGGGTATATGCCCAGTATATGTAGTTAGGGGTATATGTGCCCAATATATGTAGACAGGGGTATATATGCCCAGTATATGTAGTTAGGGGTATATGTGCCCAATATATGTAGGCAGGGGTATATATGCCCAGTATATGTAGTTAGGGGTATATGTGCCCAATATATGTAGGCAGGGGTATATGTGCCCAGTATATGTAGTTAGGGGTATATGTGCCCAATATATGTAGGCAGGGGTATATGTGCCCAGAGTAGGTAGCCAGGGGTATATGTGCCCAGAGTAGGTAGCCAGGTGTATATGCCCAGTATATGTAGCCAGGGGTATATATGCCCAGAGTAGGTAGCCAGGTGTATATGCCCAGTATATGTAGTTAGGGGTATATGTGCCCAATATATGTAGCCAGGGGTATATATGCCCAGTATATGTAGTTAGGGGTATATGTGCCCAATATATGTAGCCAGGGGTATATGTGCCCAGTAGATGTAGTTATGGGTATATGTGCCCAATATATGTAGGCAGGGGTATATGTGCCCAGAGTAGGTAGCCAGGTGTATATGCCCAGTATATGTAGCCAGGGGTATATGTGCCCAGAGTAGGTAGCCAGGTGTATATGCCCAGTATATGTAGCCAGGGGGTATATATGCCCAGTATATGTAGTTAGGGGTATATGTGCCCAATATATGTAGCCAGGGGTATATATGCCCAGTATATGTCGTTAGGGGTATATGTGCCCAATATATGTAGGCAGGGGTATATGTGCCCAGAGTAGGTAGCCAGGGGTATATGTGCCCAGAGTAGGTAGCCAGGTGTATATGCCCAGTATATGTAGCCAGGGGTATATGTGCCCAGAGTAGGTAGCCAGGTGTATATGCCCAGTATATGTAGTTAGGGGTATATGTGCCCAATATATGTAGCCAGGGGTATATATGCCCAGAGTAGGTAGCCAGGGGTATATGTGCCCAGAGTAGGTAGCCAGGTGTATATGCCCAGTATATGTAGCCAGGGGGTATATATGCCCAGTATATGTAGTTAGGGGTATATGTGCCCAATATATGTAGCCAGGGGTATATATGCCCAGTATATGTAGTTAGGGGTATATGTGCCCAATATATGTAGGCAGGGGTATATGTGCCCAGAGTAGGTAGCCAGGTGTATATGCCCAGTATATGTAGCCAGGGGGTATATATGCCCAGTATATGTAGTTAGGGGTATATGTGCCCAATATATGTAGCCAGGGGTATATATGCCCAGTATATGTAGTTAGGGGTATATGTGCCCAATATATGTAGGCAGGGGTATATGTGCCCAGAGTAAGTAGCCAGGGGTATATGTGCCCAGAGTAGGTAGCCAGGTGTATATGCCCAGTATATGTAGCCAGGGGTATATGTGCCCAGAGTAGGTAGCCAGGTGTATATGCCCAGTATATGTAGTTTGGGGTATATGTGCCCAATATATGTAGGAAGGGGTATATGTGCCCAGAGTAGGTAGCCAGGTCAGGTGTCCCCTTCCCCAGCAGGAGGGGAGCAGCGCAGAGAAGAGGAAGAGCTGCTCTCACTCCCTCGCTGTCCCCTCCTATGTCCGGGTGGCTAGCAGCGGCAGGCGGAACTTACCTCCGCTCCGTCTCGTCGCAGCGCCGGATGGATCTGCCACTACTCTGGTCTGGTTCAGACCAGAGCAGCGGCTGCGCACCCGAACTTCCGGCCGGCGCTGGAGCGAGATGGAGGTGAGTTCCGCCCGCCGCTGCCAGCCACCCGGACAGACATTGGAGGGGAGAGCGAGGGAGTGAGAGCACCTAAGGTGAGGGAAGGAGGGGGGAGATGGCCCCCCTTCCCCACCGTCCGCACAGCTCTCCCTCTTCTCTGCGCTGCTCCCCTCACCCCCCGCAAAAAAAAAAAAACGAAGTTCAGCTGGGCGCCCTTGGGGACCAGGCGCCCCGGGGCACTTGTCCTACCCCGACCCCCCTAGCTCCGCGCCTGTGCAGTACGCTCCCACCCACGGAAGTGCAAGGCCGGGCTTCCCCTGCGCCGACTGGAGGATTTAAGGTACCAGTACTAACTGCAGAGGATCCAGGTATGAAGTTGGAGGAAGCCCCGGGTGTGTATAATTAGGATTCCAGTGATTCCATTTATGGTGGAGTCTTGGGTGGCATCATTGCAGGTCCACTCTCCATACAACACAGAGCCTTTCCGTTGCTTGAGGTCCTCTATTTATATCAAGTTGACCAGGATAATGTTAGACAGTCTCAGGTTTTTATCTATGTCCATTTCCTCAGCCAGACTCCGATGGCACACAGACGTCAATAACAATCTGAATGGATCTGACCCTACAGGTCAACCCGTCTCTAACTGTTACTGGGGAGACTAATGCCTGGTGCAATCATAACTGACCGTGTATACCAGGCTTAAACTTCATACACACACCTAACTTAAAGAGAACCTGTACTGAGTAAAATTATTTAAAATAAACACATGAGGTAACTTCGAATGAACATTACATAGTTACCTTGCCGTCAGCCATCAGTTCCTCTCAGAAGCTCACCATTTTCTTCTGACAATAATCAGAATGACAATGCCCGATGGATCTAAGACCCCCACACACCCACTGCGTAACGTCACACACGCACCGCTCGTCACCCCTCTGTTGCCCCAACTCCCCCCCCCACACACACACACACACACGTGTTGTCGGCTACACAGCTGAAACGTGTGTGTGCAGCCCGGCCCAGCAATGCTGCCCTAGGGAATCCACTCCTGATCCCCGACAGGCAACATCAGTTGGGCATCTGTACACACCCTTAAAGGTGCATACACACATCCAATTTTGATTGTCCAGTTTTACTAATTGCATGTAGTATGAGTCAATGTATTCTGCATACAGTACCATGAGCAGATTGTGTAGGTAAACCCTCATACTAGAGGTGGTAACATCGGTCAGTGATTGGCCAATAAAAGTTGGCTGTTTGTACCCACCTTTTAAGCCTAGTTCAATTGTGAAAGTATTAGTGGGGATTGGTTGAGTGAAAGACAGCCAGTTCTAAAGCTCTGGTCCCCCAGTCCCTCCAGACACTATGTGACAATACCCCCTCACTGGTCCTCTCTTCTTCTGCACTGAGCCTCTCCTACCACCGTGTGGCAGCGTCTTCCTGTAGGCTCCCTGTGTCACATGACATGCATTGTTAGCCTATGGCAGTGATCTGCAAACTTGGCCCTCCAGCTGTTAATGAACTACAAGTCTCACAATGCATTGCGGGAGTCTGACAGCCACAGTCATGATTCATAAAGGCAAATACATTGTGGGATTTGTAGTTCCTTAACAGCTGGAGAGCTACATTTGCAGATCACTGTCCTATGGGGAGACGCAGCTGCAGAGTGATTGGCTGCGGGGCAGAATGGGGGAGGAGCCAGTGATGGACCAGGTTATTTCGCTCTGCTGTGGCTGCTCTGTATATCAATGTCACAGACACTGCCCCCTAGAGTCTGCTGCCTGAATGACATGATTTCAGGACTTCATGGTAGGGCCGGCACTGCAGATAATCTGTTCAACGTATTCGAAACCAAGATTGGATGTGTGTGTACCTTTCATCCCATTCTTCACGGATTGCATTCAGCCTTTTACCGATCTGCTATCAGATCAATCGTGCAGCATCGATTCTGCAGGGAGCGATCTGGAGACCATTTCATGGAATTTAGCTTACGAGTAAATCAAGGAAATCGTGTTTTTTTTTTTGTTGTTTTTTTTTTGCAGGATTTGTTGAAGACATTTTACAGTCTCCCAGGCTGGATCGGTTTTCAGAAAAACTTTATTACACAAAAATATATATATATGAATATTAGGCCTACAATATGTACATTGACACTCTTCATATGCTTTCATATTAATGATTATAAAATGGAAAAAAACGATCTTTAGTTCATTTAATGGTTGAAACGTCATATCTCCGTGCAATCGCTGTAATGATAGATTTCTATATAACCGTCACACACACGTCAGTCTGGCATTGGGAGTGGCCACCAAGGTCACTAATGTACAGCCACACCCAGGCAAGGCGGAGATTAGCAGTGTTCATAGGAAAAAGCATGAATATAGCGCAGGGTAAAGTGTACCTCCGCGGCGCTTACAGATCTCCGACAGTATTGCCTTCCATGTGGCCAGGACAAATTTTGACTCTTAGTATTACTAGGAAACGATTTCTAAACATCCTGAAATTTTGACCATCAAAGTGATGTACGAGTCTCTCTCCTCCTGTGTCTTATGCTAGTTTTTTCCTTTAACCCCATAAGTTAAAGGGATACTGTAGGGGAGTCGGGGGGGAAAATGAGTTGAAGTTACCCGGGGCTTCTAATGGTCCCCCGCAGACATCCTGTGCCCGCGCAGCCGCTCACCGATGCTCGGGCCCCGCCTCTGGGTCACTTCTGGAATTTCAGACTTTAAAGTCGGAAAACCACTGCGCCTGTGTTGCCGTGTCCTCGCTCCCGCTGATGTCACCAGGAGCGTACTGCGCAGGCACAGACCATACTGGGCTTGTACTATACACTCCTGGTGACATCAGCGGGAGGGAGGGCGTGGCCACGCAGGTGCAGTGGTTTTCTGACTTTAAAGTCAGAAATTCCAGAAGTGACCCCGGAGGCGGGGCCGGAGCATCGGTGAGTGGCTGCACCAACACAGGATGTCTGCAGGGGGCCATTAGAAGCCCCGGGTAACTTCAACTCATTTTCCCCCGACCCCCCTACAGTATCCCTTTAAGTTAGGAGGAATCTCAAAGCTCATTGATATAGAGGCCAATATGCAATTCATTTTTTTCTCCTAGGAGATAATTTTCATATTCTCTTTAAAATAACTTTTAAGCATTTTACAATTCAAAAAGAACCCAAAAGTTGGCGATAAAATACTATCAAAATTATTTGGAGTATTTTCTTAGTTGCTGGTGGTTTATAAAGCATTTTATGACAAGATGTGAAACTATCACCAAGGAGAAAACACAGGAGAAAAAGGGACTTGCATAGGGGCCCGAATGTCTTTAGTAGTCAACAACTTTTTTCCCCCCAAAACTCTGGAAATGTCTCAGTGAAGGGGAGTGGCAGTTCCCATTGTTGCAGGAGGATTAGGATTGCTCCTGGATTGTGTACGATGTCACACACTGTTCCGCTGACCTATCGGCTGAACTCCCCCATGAGGTCCCTGGTGCTGCTGTGAAGGTCGTTCTGGGCGTCTGTTGTCCAGTTCTCCAGGAGGTCGCTGAAGTCTGGAGTGTTCGTGTTCAGAATACAGGACGGGTCTGGAGATGGCTCTTTCCAAAAAGACATTGGCAGTAACCTTCTGTGCATGGGGACAATATGGGAATACTTCCTATCCAGTCTCTGAAACCTTCCATCCTTGGCCAGTGATGTCTTCTGCTTGAAATACCTCCGAAGGCCAAAGTCAAACAACTCAGTCAGAGGTCCCAGTTTCTTAGGATCTTCTTTAGTGCAGATGGTTTTTAATATTTTTTCATCTAACTCTATTGGTGGAGTGAGTGGGTTGAAGAAGTCCTCCCTGTCGCGATCTCTGCATTGGGCTATCTTCACCAAATCTTGATAGTACATCTCCTGGCCTCCTGACCCTCGCGGGGAGAAATAATCCTCGTAGATGTTGCAGGAGTCCGGGTCTTCTTCCTTCGTCTTCTGCCCAAAATATCTCTGAATGTCTGAGCTGATGATTTCCGAGAACTTCAGAAGTTGGGTTGTCATTTCAGCGTTGGACTCCTCAGGACCCAAACCTGGTGGGTTGTCTGAGGTGCTTGACGATCTGATGCCCGAAAGTTCCTCAGATGAGTCTTCCATCTCCTCGTCCTCCAGAATTTCATCTTCTTCCTCTTCTGAGGAATACTGGAAGTCCACGTCTTGATCTAAACCTTGGAAAAGGTACGAGCTCTGGAAGGATGGGGGCAATTTAAATTCAGTGAGGTTGCGAATCACGCCAGTAGCCATTGTGTCCACCTCAAAACCTACAAAACACAAATAAACACCAAAAAATGTAAAATCAGGTATATTTCTTGTACAGCTCTATATCAATTCTCCAAAAAAGTTACTCCGACTTTATGCTGATTATTATAATAATAATAAGTTTAAGGTGAAACCTGAAGCTATAAAGTAGGCTTAAATGATATTCAGACTCATTATTGTAGCTATAAATATTTAAAATGTGAGGAGAAATGTACTAAAGTAAATCGATAGACTCCGATTACCGACAACCTCCTAAAACTGCCGCCAGTCATGTTTGTCTTCCATGAAAGCCAAGGAGAAATATGAAGATTGGAAGTAACACCTTCCTCCATACTGGTCACAACCCGTCCATGAACCTCCAATGCTTTTAGTGTGCCGTTTTCGTTGCATACTCATGGAACGAAAATAGCGCATGCGTTACATTTTAAAAAAAAGAAAAAAACCTTACTGAGCATGTGCAACACACATAACACAGCAGATACATTGCTAAACGCACAGCATGCAGCACTTTCTAAATATTGCTACAAGTTACACACAACGCAACATGTGTACTGTGAATGTCGCATAGACTTTGTATTGCTGTGCGTTACTCTGCATTAAAGTATTTTCTAACGTGTGACTTTAATGTCGCACTGTGAAAGAGGCCTTAACCGAGATTCTACTGGTATGATATATTTTACTATATACGGTATGTACAGCTTTACTGCGCATTATAGATTGTAAATGTTGAGTGCATATCAGTGTGTTCTACAAATCAATAAAATAACCCCGCGCCTTGCTTCTCAAGTAATAATATGTCAAAGATAAGATTTAGATCTACCAAGTATTAAAGGGGCACTATGATGAAAAATTGTAAAATTGTGCAAACAAACAAATAAGTACTTTTTTTCCAGAGTAAAATGAGCCATAAATTACTTTTCTCCTACGTTTCTGTCACTTACAGTAGGTAGTAGAAATCTGACAGAAGTGACAGGTTTTGGACTAGTCCATCTCTTCATAGGGGATTCTCAGCAAGGCTTTTATTCTTTATAAAGATAGTCCCTGAAAAGGATTTAAACAACGATGCTTTCCAGCTTCCCTGCTCGCTACACAGTTTTTTGGCAGTTAGACGGAGCAACTGCCATTCATTAAGTGCTTTTAAAAATAAATAAATCCCTAAGAATCCCCCCATGAAGAGATGGACTAGTCCATAACCTGTCGCTTCTGTCAGATTTCTACTGCCTACTGTAAGTGACAGCAACATAGGAGAAAAGTAATTTATGGCTCATTTTACTCTGGAAAAAAACGTACTTCTT
The DNA here is from genome assembly GCF_040937935.1 of Hyperolius riggenbachi. Taxonomy (NCBI): domain Eukaryota; kingdom Metazoa; phylum Chordata; class Amphibia; order Anura; family Hyperoliidae; genus Hyperolius; species Hyperolius riggenbachi. The sequence continues at coordinate 1,049,522 of NC_090652.1, read as the reverse complement.
ATTTGTTTGTTTCCACATATTTTACATTTTACAATTTTTTCGCCATAGTGCCCCTTTAAGCTGGAGAATTCTACTTCATCAATTGTAATAAGATGGGAGGGCAGAGAAATGCCCAGCGGCAGGAGGGAGGAAAAAATGTACATATCCTATTATTATTATTATTACATTATTTTTTGTATTATTAATTGTATTATTATTATTATTATTATTATAATAACATTATTGTTTAGTTGTTATATAGAGCTGGCATCTTATATCACAGGACTCCTTCCCTAAAAATCCCTAAATCATTGGATTATTTTCTTTTCTTTAGCACAATACAGCTGAACCAGCATTGGATAATAGTGAACATGCCGGCATGCTGGTACAGAAAGAGGAAAACGTTTTATACAACTCAAATATTAGATAAAATATCTGTCATTTTATATGTATTAGAAATAAGTTATTTATTTACACGCTACAAATGTTTGCCTCAGCTGTCTTCACTTTCTTCATGCTTATAAAAAAAATAAAATCTCCATAATCATTCAGAGCGTAATAACTGGATTGCTTTGATATACTTGAAAGAAAAAAAATATATACAGTAGTTTTTTTTTTGTTTTTTTTTTTTAAATTATGAGGGTTTTTTTAAGCACCATTTTATTAGCATATAAACAAACGTCTAATGATTAAAACATGTCCTAAGCATAAGAAGAAAATGAAAAAATATAATCTAGATCAGCCTTTCTCAACCTTTTTACCCTGGAGGCACCCTGCAAACAAGTTTTTAATCTCAAGTAACCCCTGCATTTATTTTGCAGGAGGCGTGGTCTTTCAAAGTAGGGGAGGCTGTTAATTTCACTACCCCCCTATTACACTTCCACTCATTATACTTTTTCCTGACCCCCCAATTTAGTGCTTCTTGTTACAGTACCCCCTATTATATTGTCCTCTATTATACTTCCCACACAATGGGGGAAAAGTTTTGAATCAGGATGATACCATTTGGGGAAAATGGGGGACAATGCCAGGGAACCCTGCAGAGTCCTTAGGGAACCCTGGTTGAGAAAGCCTAATCTAATGTATATTAAACAAATATCATAATTTGACAGTAATTACACAAAAACAAACAAAAAATACATCTAAATAAAAATCTCAAATGAAAAGGATATGATATGTAATATGAATATAAATTGTTTGTCTAATAGATCTCTTTAGGTTCTACGGGAGAAAAGCCCTTTACAAATGTTTGGCTGCTGTTGTATCTATCTGACTATGGATTTATCTGTGTATATAATATATCTCACACAGGACAAATAAAATACACTAGCCGACCCGCGGCGTAGCATACGCCACATAAGGGGGTAGAGGGCAGAAAGGGGGTATTGGGCACAGCGGCGGGGAGGGGGGTCGGACCCCCCTCAACTGGGTCCCCCATGTGCGCTCCCCCTCCTGCTTAAGCACAGTAGCAGCCGCCACTATTAGTAAGAGGCAGCAGGCGGGGATTACTCACCTCTTCCGTGTTCCATCGTGCGTTCCACTGTCGTCACTTCCTGCAATGCCACCCACTGTATTGGTGTAATTTGCCTTTTTAAAACAGAAGGAAATCTGCAATAATTCAGCTATAAGTGAACATTTGTGGTTACCCACAATGCACTGCTACTAAATATGCCAATTATTCTTTTTCACCCTTAATAACCCAAGCAAGCATCCAGAACCACTGGTGTATAGTAAGCATATAGCTTTAAATTTTACACAGCCACATTAAACCCACATGTGACAGCCTGTTTCAGACTTTTGGTCCTCATCAGTACATGGCATAGATTGATATGGCTGTATGAGATAGGGCTTGGACCAAAAAGACCTTCTACTAAAAAAAACAAAGCTTGGTGTAATTTGGCTTCTTAAAACAGAAGAAAATCTGCAATAATTCAGCTACAAGTGAACATTTGTGGTTACCCACAATGCACCGCTACTAAATATGCAAATTATTCCTTTTCACCCTTGGTAAGTCAAGCAAGCCTATGGGCCGGATTCACAAAGCGGTGCAAACTGTTTAGCATGGGTGTGCTAAACAGTTAGCACGTGAAGTGCCGTTCGCAGACTTTTGCACGCGCAAAGTGCCGCGATTTGCCCGATAGCGGTCTTTTGCGCATGCAATTTGCCGCAACTCGCGGCAAATTGCGCACGCAAAAGACAGCGATCGCACAAATCACGGCACTTCACGTGCTAACTGTTTAGCACAACCGTGCTAAACAGTTTGCGCCGCTTTGTGAATCAGGCCCTATTGCTTTACATTTTACACAGTCATATCAAGCCCACATGTGACAGCCTATTTCAGACTTTTGGTCCTCATCAGTACATAGCAGGGATTGATACGGCTGTATGAGATAGGGCTTGGACCAGTACAGCAGAGTAACCAAGCAGCTCAGGGTGACCCAAACCACTCAGAATGTATAGGGGGATAAAAGGGACCAAAAAGCCCTCCTACTAAAAAAAAGCAAAGCTTGGTGTAATTTTCCTTCTTAAAACAGAAGCAAATCTGCAATAATTCAGCTATAAGTGAACATTTGTGGTTACCCACAATGCACTGCTACTGAATATGCAAATTATCCCTCTTTGCCCTTGGTTTGATATGACACTACTTCTTCTTGCTTGGACCAGCCCCTTCTTCTTGCTTGGACCGGCCCTGGGGGCAGGGCGCTACTTCTTCTTCTTGCTTGGACCAGCCCTTTCTTCTTGCTTGGACCGGCCCTGGGGGCAGGGCGCTACTTCTTCTTCTTGCTTGAAGGTTGAGGCACTTACTCTATTATATATATAGATATACATATAACGGTAAATAAAGGTATGTTGTTCCATATTGTTGAAATGTAAAATAATTGCTAACCAAAAAAACAGTAATAGTGAGAAAGGACAGTTCCACAGGTACAAATCAGAGAATTATTTTCATATGATTAGAATATAATAACATACACGTGATATTGTATTCTATCTGTCCAGATAGTTGTATTGCTGCACATATATTTCAGCCATACTATTCTGCCATCTATAGGTCTATCCTTCTACCCTACTAGCAATATTTATATCCAATAATATGTCCATATATCAGTCAGTCTTCCTATAGTTTATCCCTGTATAGACCTATGCATATATCTATTCTATGTATATATATTTCCTTTCTGTAGGCCTATGTGTACCATCTGTAGATCTAGGCTATAGATCCTATAGATATATCTGTATATCTCTCATTCTGGACTTCTTTCTGACCATAGCCTCCACACCAGATAATATAAGAAAGGGATATTGGTGGAGACAAGGTCGGTTGGGGTGGATGGTTTCACCTGGAGGGGGATATTGTCGAAGACAGGGTTGGTGGTGGTGGATGGCCTCACCTGGAGGGGGATATTGGTGATTGGTGGAGACGGGGTCTGTGGTGATGGATGGTCTCACCTGAAGGAGGATATTGGTGGAGACAGGGTCGGTGGAGGTGGATGGTCTCACCTGGTGGGGGATATTGGTGGAGACAGGGTCGGTGGAGGTGGATGGTCTCACCTGGTGGGGGATATTGGTGGAGACAGGGTCGGTTGGGGTGGACGGTCTCACCTGGAGGGGATACTGGTGGAGACAGGGTCGGTGGTGGTGGATGGTCTCACCTGGAGGGGGATATTGGTGAAGGCAGGGTCGGTGGTGGTGGATGATCTCACCTGGAGGGGATACTGGTGGAGACAGGGTCGGTTGGGGTGGACGGTCTAAGGGTTGGTGGAGGTGGATGATCTCACCTGGAGGGGGATATTGGTGGAGACGGGGTCGGTGGTGGTGGATGATCTCACCTTGAGCGGGATATTGGTGGAGACAGGGTCGGTTGGAATGGATGATCTCACCTGGAGGGGGATACTGGTGGAGACAGGTTCGGTGGTGGTGGATGATCTCACCTGGAGCGGGATATTGGTGGAGACAAGGTCGGTGGTGGTGGATGATCTCACCTGGAGGGGGATATTGGTGGAGACAGGGTCGGTTGGGGTGGATGATCTCACCTGGAGGGGGATACTGGTGGAGACAGGTTCGGTGGAGGGGGATATTGGTGGAGACAAGGTCGGTTGGGGTGGATGGTCTCACCTGGAGGGGGATACTGGTGTGGAGACAGGGTCAGTGGAGGTGGATGGTCTCACCTGGAGGGGGATATTGGTGGAGAGGGGGTCGGTTGGGGTGGATGATCTCATCTGGAGGGGGATACTGGTGGAGACAGGGTCGGGGGTGGTTGATGGTCTCACCTGGAGGGGGATATTGGTGGAGACAGGGTCGGTGGAGGTGGATGATCTCATCTTGAGCGGGATATTGGTGGAGACAGGGTCGGGGGTGGTTGATGGTCTCACCTGGAGGGGAATACTGGTGGAGACAGGGTCTGTGGTGGTGGATGGTCTCACCTGGAGGGGGATATTGCCGTAGATAGTGTCTGATGAGGATGTAAGGTCTCACCTGGAGGAGGATATTGTTGGAGGCAGGGTCAGTTAGAATTAGGGTGGATGGTCTCACCTGGAGGGGGATACTGGTGGAGACAGGGTCGGTTGGGATGGATGGTCTCACCTGGAGGGGGATACTGGTGGAGACAGGGTCGGTTGGGATGGATGGTCTCACCTGGAGGGGGATACTGGTGGAGACAGGGTCGGTTGGGATGGATGGTCTCACCTGGAGGGGGATACTGGTGGAGACAGGGTCGGTTGGGATGGATGGTCTCACCTGGAGGGGGATACTGGTGGAGACAGGGTCGGTTGGGATGGATGGTCTCACCTGGAGGGGGATACTGGTGGAGACAGTGTCTGTTGAGGTGGATGGTCTCACCTGGAGGGGGATATTGTCAGAGATGGTGTCTGTTGAGGTGGATGGTCTCTCCTGGAGGGGGATATTGTCGTGGATGGTCTCTCCTGGAGGGGGATACTGGTGGAGACAGGGTCGGTTGGGATGGATGGTCTCACCTGGAGGGGGATATTGGTGGAGAGAGGGTTGGTTGGGATGGATGGTCTCACCTGGAGGGGGATATTGGTGGAGAGAGGGTTGGTTGGGATAGATGGTCTCACCTGGAGGGGGATACTGGTGGAGACAGGGTCGGTTGGGATGGATGGTCTCACCTGGAGGGGGATACTGGTGGAGACAGGGTCGGTTGGGATGGATGGTCTCACCTGGAGGGGGATACTGGTGGAGACAGGGTCGGTTGGGATGGATGGTCTCACCTGGAGGGGGATACTGGTGGAGACAGGGTCGGTTGGGATGGATGGTCTCACCTGGAGGGGGATATTGGTGGAGAGAGGGTCGGTTGGGATGGATGGTCTCACCTGGAGGGGGATACTGGTGGAGACAGGGTCGGTTGGGATGGATGGTCTCACCTGGAGGGGGATATTGGTGGAGACAGTGTCTGTTGAGGTGGATGGTCTCACCTGGAGGGGTATATTGTCGGAGATGGTGTCTGTTGAGGTGGATGGTCTCTCCTGGAGGGGGATATTGTTGGAGATGGTGTCTGTTGAGGATGGATGGTCTCACCTGGAGGGGGATATTGTCGGAGATGGTGTCTGTTGAGGTGGATGGTCTCTCCTGGAGGGGGATATTGTTGGAGATGGTGTCTGTTGAGGATGGATGGTCTCACCTGGGCCGTACGCTTGGCTCCCCAGTCCTGCAGCACCTGAGCCTCTAGATGAAGTATTTATAGCGAGAGCTGGAGGTGACAGGTTGACAAATATTTGATAGGAGCATTGTAACATTACACTGGGCAAACACAGCAGAGATTTGCTTTAGCAACCAGCGAGCGAGCGGAAAAGAGCAAATTAGAGGCGGATGGTGAGTTTTCAGTTAATGGTCAATTTGCCAGGGGATTGTGGAGAGCTGTTCCTGTGGCTGCTATTAAGCCTGTCCCCACAGCTGCCCCTCCGCCCCCCTTATCACGGCGGGGATCTGGCAGCCCGGACACCGCCGAGAGAGCGCCGGGAAATCACATTTCATGCTATTTTGACTTCTGGAGTACAGATCTTTGAAAGGACATGATGCTCAACAAACAGTCAATATTGATTCAGACACTTTGCAGCTCGTAGTGGAGAGGAATCGATAGAGAACTGCGACCGGCAGGAGGGAGGAAATATCCCACACCTGTCAGGCCTATCCTCTGCCTTCAGTCATGTCTGAGTCACACACTGGGAATCTATAGAGAACTGCGACCGGCAGGAGGGAGGAAATATAACAGCCTCAGAATAAGAGAAATATCCCCACACCTGTCAGGCTTATCCTCTGCCTTCAGTCATGTCTGAGTCACTCACTGGGAATCTATAGAGAACTGCGACCGACAGGAGGGAGGAAATATAACAGCTTCAGAATAAGAGAAATATCCTACAGCTGTCAGGCCTATCCTCTGCCTTCAGTCATGTCTGAGTCACACACTGGGAATCTATAGAGAACTGCGACCGGCAGGAGGGAGGAAATATAACAGCCTCAGAATAAGAGAAATATCCCACACCTGTCAGGCTTATCCTCTGTCTTCAGTCATGTCTGAGTCACACACTGGGAATCTATAGAGAACTGCGACTGGCAGGAGGGAGGAAATATAACATCCTCAGAATAAGAGAAATATCCCCACACCTGTCAGGCTTATCCTCTGCCTTCAGTCATGTCTGAGTCACTCACTGGGAATCTATAGAGAACTGCGACCGGCAGAAGGGAGGAAATATAACAGCCTCAGAATAAGAGAAATATCCCACACCTGTCAGGCCTATCCTCTGCCTTCAATCATGTCTGAGTCACTCACTGGGAATCTACAGAGAATTGCGACCAGCAGGAGGGAGGAAATATAACAGCCTCAGAATAAGAGAAATATCCTACAGCTGTCAGGCCTATCCTCTGCCTTCAGTCATGTCTGAGTCACACACTGGGAATCTATAGAGAACTGCGACCAGCAGGAGGGAGGAAATAGAACAGCCTCAGAATAAGAGAAATATCCTACAGCTGTCAGGCCTATCCTCTGTCTTCAGTTATGTCTGAGCCACACACTGGGAATCGATAGAGAACTGCGACCAGCAGGAGGGAGGAAATATAACAGCCTCAGAATAAGAAATATCCCACACCTGTCAGGCTTATCCTCTGCCTTCAGTCATGTCTGAGCCACACACTGGGAATCTATAGAGAACTGCGACCGGCAGGAGGGAGGAAATATAACAGCTTCAGAATAAGAGAAATATCCTACAGCTGTCAGGCCTATCCTCTGCCTTCAGTCATGTCTGAGTCACACACTGGGAATCTATAGAGAACTGCGACCGGCAGGAGGGAGGAAATATAACAGCCTCAGAATAAGAGAAATATCCCACACCTGTCAGGCTTATCCTCTGTCTTCAGTCATGTCTGAGTCACACACTGGGAATCTATAGAGAACTGCGACTGGCAGGAGGGAGGAAATATAACAGCCTCAGAATAAGAGAAATATCCACACACCTGTCAGGCTTATCCTCTGCCTTCAGTCATGTCTGAGTCACACACTGGGAATCTATAGAGAACTGCGACCGACAGGAGGGAGGAAATATAACAGCCTCAGAATAAGGGAAATATCCCACACCTGTCAGGCTTATCCTCTGTCTTCAGTTATGTCTGAGTCACACACTGGGAATCTATAGAGAACTGCGACTGGCAGGAGGGAGGAAATATAACAGCCTCAGAATAAGAGAAATATTCCACACCTGTCAGGCTTATCCTCTGCCTTCAGTCATGTCTGAGTCACACACTGGAAATCTATAGAGAACTGCGACCAGCAGGAGGGAGGAAATATAACAGCCTCAGAATAAGAGAAATATCCAATACCTGTCAGGCCTATCCTCTGCCTTCAGTCATGTCTGAGTCACACACTGGGAATCGATAGAGAACTGCGACCGGCAGGAGGCAGGAAATATAACAGCCTCAGAATAAGGGAAATATCCCACACCTGTCAGGCCTATCCTCTGCCTTCAGTCATGTCTGAGTCACACACTGGGAATGAGTCAGAAAACAAAATGGCCTCAGTCAGTGGTTTAATGCAGCTGTGGAAAATGAGTAACAAGGGCTCCTACTCTGCAGCTAATTACGTATGCAGAAAGGGAGGGTTTCCACAAAGACAGATTCCAGCTTCTGTCTGGTCTGGGAACATGTATATAACAAAAACACTGAAGTTACCGCCACGCTTGTCAGAATTCTCAGGGGAGTTTCGCTTTATATAAATACTGAAGTGAGAGGAGTATGGAGGCCCTGGGGATAGATTAGCCACACACAGGTGTCCAATGCTTGAACTTTACACTGCTGGTAAATGTAGTCCACCTACCTGCCTGTATAACGTGTTCTGAGAGGCGGAGGACTGCTTTTTTATTTTAATCAAACAACTTTATTGAAATAAACGTACCTAAGTACACAAACCAGTTGGTAGCAGGCAATACAACTACTGCAATTAGCAGCCAATCACAAATGCAGTGCAAAAGAAAGACATGCACAGTTTAACTTGCACAACAGAAATAATGGTCTGCTCTGAGATGTTACAAAGTCACCAATTCAAGAAGCAGAACCAGGGGAGTAACTGGAAACCACTGGTACCCCTGCAAAACTGTGACAGGGAACAACCCTCCCCCTCAAAACAGAAATGGGAAAGGCAGGCCAGGCAGGATAGTAAAATAGGTGCCTGGCTCCAGGATGAATAACAAGGTATAGGTGCCCCAGTATAGGTAGCCAGGAATATGTACCCCGAGTATAGATAACCAGGTATAGGTGCCCCCAATATAGGTATCCAGGTATATGTGCCCCCAGTATAGATAACCAGGTATAGGTGCCCCCAGTATAGGTAGCCTGGTATAGGTGCCCCCTGTATAGGTAGCCAGGTATAAGTACCCCAGTATAGGTAGACAGGTATAGGCGCCCCCAGTATAGGTAGCCAGGTATAGGTGTCCCCAGTATACATAACCTGGTACAGGTGCACCCAGTATAGGTAGCCAGGTATAGGTGCCTTAGTATAGATAGCCAGGTATAGGTGATCCCAGTATAGGTACCCTGGTATAGGAGCACCAGTATAAATAACCTAGTGTAACGATTGTGGGATCTCTCCGTGTTCAGCGCACAAAGATGTGCGCTGACACTGCGGAAGTCCTCCACAAGCGTGTCAAGATACTAGAACCCAGCTTTTGGTGCAAGCACCAGTAGAGGGGAATTCCCACCGGCAGGTGGAGCTGTGGAGTGCAGAGGAATAAACCCTCTGCGCTGCCACAAATGCCAGATGGAAATTGTACGAAAAGCAGCAACGCAAGGCAAGATAGCCCCCAAGAGAGAGAGCAAAGAGACAGAATTAATGTGTGTCCATCAAACTAGTCGCCACTGAGCGACGGTGAACACACAACGGCGGAAACAAAGTGGGAACGCAATCGCAAGAATGGCGATTGCCAGATAGTGACACCAGACTGAGCAGGACAGAGCACGAGAGGAACAAAGGCACAGCAAACAACAATCAGAGGATAAGGAAAATAACAAACGCTAACTAAACGCGAACACCGCACTCATTCGCAACAGCGAACACGTTTATGCGCGGTCTCCACGTGATAAGCACAACAGAGACAAGCACGCCTAACTAACCACCAACAGACAAACACGAAACAAAGAACGTGGACGCTTGCTTAACGGTTACCTCACCGAGCCTACAGCAAGCGCCCGTATCAGACAAGACAGACAAACGAGAAACTGGAACTAGGCAGAAAGGATCCACCGCTCTTACGCCAGAGCTAGTGTGATCCAAGCAGGAACACCGATCAGAAAGATCCACAGCCGCTAACGCTAGCGGCTAGTGCGATCTAAACAAGACAGATCAGATGAGGTAGCTGGTAGCAACCGCTGCTCCAGCTTACACTCCAGGAACTCAGATCAGAAGGATCCACAGCCGCTACCGCTTAGAGGCTAGTGAGATCCAAACAAGACAGAGCAATTCGCTATCAACCGCCGCTGGCAACAGTGCAATCGCGACAGACAAGACAGGACAGATCAGATGAGGTAGCCGGAAGCAACCGCAGCTCCAGCTTACACTCCAGAAACTAGATCAGAAGGATCCACAGCCACTACCGCTAGAGGCTATTGCGATCCAGACAAGACAGAACAATTCGCTATCAACCACCGCTGGTGACAGCGCAATCGCGACAGACAAGACAGGACAGAATAGGCAGTACAAATATACACAAACTGACTGCACTAACTAGGAATGCAAGGAGCACTCCCCAAGGATTAACTATACTAAGATAGCAGTGGCTGACACTCCAGGTGAGTCCAGCAGGAACAAACCTCTATGAGCAGCAAAGCATTGTGGGCCAGAAAGGCTTTTATACTGCCAGCCTTCAAAGGAGATAATTAGGCAATCTGCATGACAAATGTATGCAAATTACTCAGCAGCAAGCTGCAAAACTGACAAAAGGTCTCTTTTCCAGAGACCTGCAGAATGCAGACCTGAACAATGGTCAAAAGGCTGCCTGTCTACGCAGGCAGCTAAGCGGATCGTTACACCTAGTAAAGGTGCCCCCAGTATATAAAACCAGGTATGGGTGCCCCCTGTATAGGTAGCCTGGTATAGGTGCCCCAGTATAAGGTAGCCAGGTATAGATGCTGCCAGTATAGATAGACAGGTATAGGTGGTGCCCCAGTATAGGTAGCCAGGTATAGGTGGCCCCAGTATTGGTAGCCAGGCAGAGGTGCCCCAGTATAGGTTGCCAGGCAGAGGTGCCCCTAGTTTAGCTTGCCAGGTATAGGTGCCCCCAGTACAGGTAGCCTGGTATAGGTGCCTCCAGTATAAGGTAGCCAGGTACAGGTGCCCCCAGTATAGATAGCCAGGTATAGGTTCCCCAGTATTGGTAGCCAGGCAGAGATGCCCCCAGTGTAGCTTGCCAGGTATAGGTGCCCCCAGTATAGATAGCCAGGTATAGGTTCCCCCAGTATTGGTAGCCAGGCAGAGGTGCCCCCAGTATAGGTAGCCAGGTATAGGTGCTGACAGTATATGTAGCCAAATATAGGTGCACCTAGTATAGGTAGCCTGGTATAGGTGTTCTCAGTATAGAAAGCCAGGTATAGGTGTTCCCGGTAAAGGTAGCCAGGTATAGGTGCCCCCAGTATAGATAGCCAGGTATAGGTGCCCCCAGTATAGGTAGTCAGTTATAGGGGTCCCCAATAAAGATAACCAGGTATAAGTGCCCCCAGTATAGGTAGCCTGGTATAGGTGCCCCCAGTATAGATAACCAGGTATAGGTGCCCCCAGTATAGGTAGCCTGGTATAGGTGCCCCCAGTATAGATAACCAGGTATAGGTGCCCCCAGTATAGATAGCCAGGTATAGGTGGTGCCCCAGTATAAATAGCCAGGTATAGGTGCCCTCAGTATAGGTAGCCAGGTATAGGTGCCCCCAGAATAGGTAACCTGGTATAGGTGCCCCCAGTATAGATAGCCAGGTATAGGTGGTGCCCCAGCATAAATAGCCAGGTATAGGTGCCCTCAGTATAGGTAGCCAGGTATAGGTGCAGCCAGTATTGGTAGCCAGGTATAGGTTACCCCAGTATAGGTAGCCAGGTATAGGTGTCCCCAGTATAGGTAGCCAGGTTTAGGTTACCCCTGTATAGGTAGCCTGGTATAGGCGCCCCCAGTATAGGTAGTGGCTGGATAGTGCAAAGTAGTGGCTGCATGGTGTAATGGTTAAGGGCTCTGCCTCTGACACAGGAGACCAGGGTTTGAATCTCGGCTCTGCCTGTTTAGTAACACTGTACCTATTCAGTAGGAGACCTTAGGCAAGTCTCCCTAACACTGCTACTGCCTATAGAGCATGCCCTAGTGGCTGCAGCTCTGGCCTAACACTGCTACTGCCTATAGAGTGTGCCCTAGTGGCTGCAGCTCTGGTGCTTTGAGTCTGCCAGGAGAAAAGCGCGATATAAGTGTTTGTTTTCTTTTAGCCAGGTATAGGTGCTAGGCATGGTCGGAAATGTCGATTTCCGATTCCGCAGAAATTCTGATTTTCAAAGTTCAAAGCAGGGAGAGCTCGCAAGGAGCTAGTGGCACTGTCAGACAACATGTATCGGCACCTGGGGTCACCTAGCCAACATGCCCAGCCAACTTCTGCTGTTACCACCACCACAATGCCGCCATCACCAGTGTGGCAATTTAGCAACACATGAGGATAAGCAGTACACAAAGTCAAAGCCACCTTCCTCCTGGTCCAGCTTCTTCAGCCACATCAACCTCTGCTCTCCTTCTCCCTTCTCGATCACCCTCCACTCCGCCGCCTCTCACCTTGAGCAGTTCCTGCTCATCTGCCCACAGTCAGATTTCTGTAAATTACATTTTTGAGCTTAAGAAGCCAATGTCTCGGAGTCACCCCCTTGCCCGGTGTCTGGCAGCTGGCTTGCCGGAACTCTTAGCCCGCCAGCTGTTACCATACCAGCTGGTGGACTCTGAGGCAGTGGTACCCAGCAGAGATTGTTTTTTTTCCAAAAAGGCAATACTGAACCTGTACTGTAATGTGCAGAACTAAGTCATCGCATCTCTGACGCACAGTGTTGGGGCAAGGGTCCATCTGACCACTGATACCTGGTCTTCAAGGCAAAGTCAGGGCAGGTATATCACCTACATTGCACATAGGGTAAACCTGCTGACTGCTGGCAAGCATTAGAATGCAGGGCTCTGTAGGGGAGTTGGTGACACCGCCACAAATTGTACGTAGGCCTGCTGCCACCTTCTCTTCTACTCCTACTCCTCCTCCATCCTCTTTACTATCATCCTCGGGTGAGTCCTCCTCTGCTGCTGTCCCCTCCTCTACTACAACTGCACCCCCCAGCTCCCCAAGGCCTATTCCACATCCCAGGTACGACGGTGTCACGCCGTCTTGGGTGTGAAATGCCTGAAAACCGAGAGTCACACCCAACTCCTGGCCGCTCTGAACAAACAGGTGGATCAGTGGCCGACCCCGCACCAACTGGAGATCGGCAACGTGGTGTGCAGTGGTGCTCGGATACCCCTTTTCAAAATCCGAATTGATCCAGATACCCAGATATCCAGATCCAAACCTTTGGGTATCCGAATAGAATCGGATATCCGACCCCAGCATCTGGGATATCCGGGCGGATTTGGATATCTGGATAGAAAAACCGGGAGTGGCCTTTAAATTGCTTTTAAAACATTTTTTAGGGTAAATGACTCATAAACGCTGGCGTAATCGCTCGTCAAAACCTACGCAGAGCGATTTTGCTAGCGGTTTTACATTACTGCACACTGTAGAAAAATAAAAATTAATTGAAAGTACCAATCAGAATTAAAAACGCTAATCGCTACACAATCGCTGACAAAAAGCTGACACTTTTTAAAAACGCTACCAAAGTTGCTCATGAAATCGCTTACAAACCGCTCTTTAAAAACGCTAGCGATTGCGATTAGTGATAGCGTTTTGTAGTGGGTTCCGGGCCTTAGGCATGGATCCCAGAGGGTTACTGTCTGCTGGAAGACTTGTCACACTCCGTCCCCACACAGCTGTCTTTCCTCTCTGCACGCCGCATGACTCACACAGCTGTCTTTTTCCGTCACCACCAACTAGGGGCCAAACCTTTATTTTTTTTTTGGTGGAAACATTTCATGCAGGCTGAATTTTTCAGGCCGCTGCTGCAAAGCCTAATTTTCAGGCATGTGTACATGTCAAATATTTCTGGCCTCTGGTGCTGCACTGCAGCTGCAACAACAAAACAAAAGGCATGTACATGTGTCAATTCCCCTTCGTGATCATTACCTTGCCGCGGTGAAGGGGCTTGCGTATCACAATGAAGCAATGACCTATATGAGTGTGTTGGGGGCACACCCAAGATGATGAAGCCGTTGTTTCAATGTGGACATACTAAATTTGATCGGCCCAATAAGTTTGGGCAAAACCTTTTTTTTTTTTTTTTATGGTCACCCCAGGTGATCAATAAAGCCTACTAGGCCAACACTGGGACCACACTGCAGAATCAGTGGGTTTTTTTTGGTCCCTTTACTGTCATTGAGCCACCTCAGCCTGACCGTAGGGCTGGAAAACCTCCATCCTGCACTCCCGTGAACGTGCATACAAGCATGCGACCACCACTACACTTGCTTAATCCTGTGTAACTGGAGCAACGGGCCTCAGCAAATGCGTGCCACCGGTTTCTGTTCTGGGCGATTTTTCCTATCTCAGTCCGTGATGTCTCTGCATTCTTTACTATCTTCCTCCACACTTCTTCTCCAAGTTGTTCTTCCTCTTTTTCTGCTGCCTTGAGGATTTCATTTGAACGCTTCTTTCTCAGTTGATTTGTCCTAGTGAAGAGTATGGCCAATTTATCTCCACTTTCTGCGCTTGATCTGCAAGTCCACTTGTTGTTCTTGGGTTCTTTCCCACAACTCTCTATTGGAGATTACATTTGGCCACCAGATGTTTATGATTCTTCGAAGGCAGCGGTTTATAAGGGTTTGGAAGCTTTTTGTCACCTCTTCTGTCACCTTCCATGTCTCACCTTCCATACAGGAGGACTGTCTTCATGTTACTCTGGAATATTCTCAGGTTGGGTTTTGTGGAAATATCCTGGGCTCTCCAAATTGGATACAGTTGTACAAAGGCTGCATTCGCCTTCTTGATTCAGCTTTTCCCATCAGCACTGGCACCACCATCCATTGTCATCAGGCTGCCCAGATACTGAACCTCAGTCACAGTATCTACATGTTTTCCATACACCTGAAACTTTGGTTTAGGATCTACGCAGGGCTGGTTCTAGACTGTTTGCTTTCTCCCAATTTGGAATGATGGCACAGCACCCAACAATTCCGGATAAGCCCACAATTCTCTGGAGACGTGGAGACTCAGGTCTCGTTCAATGAACTCTACTCCTGAGTTTTTCACAGGAAATATTTTAACATCTTATCAATAAAACAGCTTTTAAAAGCGGACCTGTAACCAAGGATTAAACTTCATCCCGGTCAGAAGCTGATACTCCCTTTCCCATGAGAAATCTATTCCTTTTCTTGCATAGATCACCGGGGTGGGGGCCTGTATGGCTGATATTGTGGTGAAAGCCCCCCCACAGTGTGATGTCATGGCCATGACAGTTTCCTGTCTGCGAACATCCCTTCATTTTGGGAACAAGCTGTTGCCAACTGCCAAGCAAGCAGTATGTCCCTCTGTTTGTATTTATTTTAGCCAACACACTAAAGAAAAGACATCCATATTGGTAAACAGTCCAGAAGAAATGACTGATGCTAGTGATTGCCAAAATATGTTGTAGAATATTTATATATTATTATATTATATTTGGTTCTCTTTGTTTTTTTTTTTATTGTTTTATATTTTTGTTCTCAGTAAAGTGAAAATTATATTTAAATAGGAACTCCAGTGAAAATAATGTAATAAAAAAGTGCTTCATTTATACAATAATTATGTATAAATGATGTACTCAGTGTTTGCACATTGTAAAATCTTTCCTCTCCCTGATTTACATTCGGACATTTATTACATGGTGACATTTTTACTGCTGGCAAGTGATGTCAGTGGAAGGAGATGTTGCCTGCTTTTTTGGGCAGTTGGAAACATCTGTTATTTCCCACAATGCAACAAGGCTCACACAGGTGATGTCAGGACCATGGTCATGACATCACACTGTGGGAGGAGTTTCACCACAATATCAGCCATACAGAGCTGCCTGACGATCCGTTTGAGAAAAGGAATAGATTTCTGGTGGGAAAGGGGGTATCAGTTACTGATTGGGATGAAGTTTAATTCTTAGTCACGGTTTCTCTTTAAGGGCTACTTTCCCACTAAGACGTTGCGTTAGATGCGACGTTAAGGTCGCATAACGTGCCCCTAACTAGTGTTGGGCGAACACCTGGATGTTCGGGTTCGCGAACGTTCGCCGAACATCGCCACGATGTTCGGGTGTTCGCGCCGAACTCCGAACATAATGGAAGTCAATGGGGACCCGAACTTTCGTGCTTTGTAAAGCCTCCTTACATGCTACATACCCCAAATTTACAGGGTATGTGCACCTTGGGAGTGGGTACAAGAGGAAAAAAAGATTTAGCAAAGAGAGCTTATAGTTTTTGAGAAAATTGATTGTAAAGTTTCAAAGGAAAAACAGTCTTTTAAATGCGGAAAATGTCATGTTTCTTTGCACAGGTAACATGCTTTTTGCCGCCATGCAGTCATAAATGTAATACAGATGAGAGGTTCAATAAACAGGGACCGGCAACGCTAACCCAGCAGCAGCAGCAGCACACGTGATGGAACAGGAGGAGGCGCAGGAGGAGAAGGCCACGCTTTGAGACACAACAACCCAGGCCTTGCATGAGGACAAGAAGCGTGCGGATAGCATGCTTTTTACCGCCATGCAGTCATAAATGTAATATAGATGAGAGGTTCCGTAAAAAGGGACCGGCAACGCTAACCCAGCAGCAGCAGCAGCAGCACACGTGATGGAACAGGAGGAGGCGCAGGAGGAGAAGGCCACGCTTTTTGAGACACAACAACCCAGGCCTTGCATGAGGACAAAAAGCGTGCGGATATAGCAATGCTTTTTGCCGCCATGCAGTCATAAATGTAATAAAGATGAGAGGTTCCATAAACAGGGACCAGCAACGCTAACCCAGCAGCAGCAGCAGCACACGTGATGGAACAGGAGGAGGCGCAGGAGGAGAAGGCCACGCTTTGAGACACAACAACCCAGGCCTTGCATGAGGACAAGAAGCGTGCGGATAGCATGCTTTTTACCGCCATGCAGTCATAAATGTAATAAAGATGAGAGGTTCCATAAACAGGGACCGGCAACGCTAACCCAGCAGCAGCAGCAGCACACGTGATGGAACAGGAGGAGGCGCAGGAGGAGAAGGCCACGCTTTGAGACACAACAACCCAGGCCTTGCATGAGGACAAGAAGCGTGCGGAAAGCATGCTTTTTACCGCCATGCAGTCATAAATGTAATATAGATGAGAGGTTCCGTAAAAAGGGACCGGCAACGCTAACCCAGCAGCAGCAGCAGCACACGTGATGGAACAGGAGGAGGCGCAGGAGGAGAAGGCCACGCTTTTTGAGACACAACAACCCAGGCCTTGCATGAGGACAAAAAGCGTGCGGATATAGCAATGCTTTTTGCCGCCATGCAGTCATAAATGTAATAAAGATGAGAGGTTCCATAAACAGGGACCGGCAACACTATACGCTAACCCAGCAGCAGCAGCAGCACACGTGATGGAACAGGAGGAGGCGCAGGAGGAGAAGGCCACGCTTTTTGAGACACAACAACCCAGGCCTTGCATGAGGACAAAAAGCGTGCGGATATAGCAATGCTTTTTGCCGCCATGCAGTCATAAATGTAATAAAGATGAGAGGTTCAATAAACAGGGACCGGAAACGCTAACCCATCACAGATGGTCATTGTTCATGTTACTTGGTTGGGGTCCGGGAGTGTTGCATAGTCGTTTCCAATCCAGGATTGATTCATTTTAATTTGAGTCAGACGGTCTGCATTTTCTGTGGAGAGGCGGATACGCCGATCTGTGACGATGCCTCCGGCAGCACTGAAACAGCGTTCCGACATAACGCTGGCTGCCGGGCAAGCCAGCACCTCTATTGCGTACATTGCCAGTTCGTGCCAGGTGTCTAGCTTCGATACCCAATAGTTGAAGGGTGCAGATGGATTGTTCAACACAGCTACGCCATCTGACATGTAGTCCTTGACCATCTTCTCCAGGCGATCGGTGTTGGAGGTGGATCTGCACGCTTGCTGTTCAGTGGGCTGCTGCTACATGGGTGTCAGAAAATGTTCCCACTCCAAGGACACTGCCGATACCATTCCCTTTTGGGCACTAGCTGCGGCTTGTGTTGTTTGCTGCCCTCCTGGTCGTCCTGGGTTTGCGGAAGTCAGTCTGTCGGCGTACAACTGGCTAGAGGAGGGGGAGGATGTCAATCTCCTCTCTAAAGTCTCCACAAGGGCCTGCTGGTATTCTTCCATTTTGACCTGTCTGACTCTTTCTTCAAGCAGTTTTGGAACATTGTGTTTGTACCGTGGATCCAGAAGTGTATAAACCCAGTAATTGGTGTTGTCCAGAATGCGCACAATGCGTGGGTCGCGTTCAATGCAGTCTAGCATGAATTGAGCCATGTGTGCCAGAGTCCTGCCAGAATCCTCATCATCCTCTTGTGAGCGTTGTGATAGTTGTTGTGATGCATCATAGTCGTCACCTTCTTCCTGGTCTGCTTCTGCTGACCATTCGCGCTGAATTGTGGAAGTCCAACGTGCACCGCTCTGGCCCTCGTCAGTGGTGGCAGGAAATTCCTGCTCCAACTCCAGCTGTTCCTCCTCCTCTTCTTCGTCATAGCTGCTGGGGCCAGCGTTTCCTGAGGCGGATGGCCTGATGTTGGTACCATCACGCTGATCGTTTTCTCCTTCAGATTCCCCCAGTTGCATCATGACAGCTGTTTCCTTGATTTTCAACATTGACCTCTTCAGTAAACACAGCAGTGGTATGGTAATGCTGACTGAAGAGTTGTCACTGCTCACAAGCAACGTGGATTGCTCAAAATTTTGGAGGACTTGGCAGAGGTCCAACATGTTGGCCCAATCGGATCCACAGAAGCTTGGCAGCTGGCCGGATGCGCCTCGGTACTGCGCCGTCATGTACTGGACCACTGCACTCTTCTGCTCGCAAAAGCGGGCTAGCATGTGCAGCGTAGAATTCCAGCGCGTAGGGACATCACACAGCAAGCGATGGTGGGGGAGATTGAAGCGCTCCTGCATCTTGGCGAGTGCCCCCGAAGCAGTACTGGAATTTCTACAATGTTTGGCCACTCGTCGCACCTTCAACAGAAGATCGGCCATGCCTGGGTATGTCCTCAGGAACCACTGAACTACTAGGTTCATCACGTGCGCCAGGCAAGGGATGTGTGTCAGCTTAGCCAACCTTAAAGCGCGAATGAGATTACTCCCATTATCACACACAACCATGCCCGGTTTCAGGTCCAGCGGTGCCAGCCACAAATCCGTCTGTTCCTCTATTCCCCTCCAAATTTCCTCCCCTGTGTGCTGCTTATCCCCAAGGCAGATCAGCTTCAGCAATGCTTGCTGACGCATGCCAACAGCTGTGCTGCACTGCTTCCACGATCCTACTGCTGCTGGTGCGGGGTTAGCGTTTCCGGATGAGGTACAGCTTTGAGATGCGTTGGAGGAGAAGGAGTCCGAGAGGTAGGTGCTGCTGTTGTTATCCTGTGGGAGGGACGGCGGTGCAGCTGTTTGCGGCGTGGGCAACACCCGCGCCGTAGCAGGTGAGGAATCGCTGCCAGGCTCCACAAGGTTCACCCAGTGCGCGGTAAGGGAGATGTATCGACCCTGGCCGAACGCACTCGTCCAGGTGTCAGTGGTGAGGTGAACCTTGCAGGCAACGGCATTCTTCAAGCTTCGGGTTATTTTGCTGACCACGTGCTCAGGCACTGCAGAGCGCGCAAAGTGGTAGCGGCTGGGAACCACGTAACGTGGGATGGCCACTGACATCATGCCCTTGAAGCTGTTTGTCTCCACCACTCGATATGGCAGCATTTCGCAGGCCAGAAGCTTGGCTATGCTGGCTGTTACTGCCACGGCCCGGGGGTCATTTGCTGGCAATTTCCTCTTGCGCTCAAACATCTCCGAGACAGACAACTGAACCGTAGGGCTGCACACTGAAGGGCTGTTGGTTGTTGTGTTTGATGAAGACTGGGAGACCTCAAGAGCAGTAGTCCGGAAAGTGACAGTGTCAGCGTCGTCTGATGTTTGTGAATGTTGTTGTGAACCACGCAATGGCTGGGCTACTGCTGCTGCTGAGGCGGGTCTGGTGGTGAGTCTGGTGACCCCAAGGGAGGCAGTGTTGCTGGTACCCTGTCCTGCCGCGTTTGCCCACAGAGTGGGATGTTTGGATAGCATGTGGCGGCTCATGCTGGTGGTGGAGAGGTTGTTAATATTTTTCCCCCTGCTCAGGCGGGTCTTGCACACCTTGCAAATCGCCATGGTACCATCCTCAGTGCAGTCTTCAAAGAAAGCCCAGACTTTGGAGCACCTGCCTTGCTGGCGATTTCTGTTTGCGCCTCTTTTGCCTCTCACTTGAACTTCAACGCTTGTGGTGCCTGAAATTGCGCGCCGCCTACCTTGTGGCACAAGGCGAACTCGTGCAGCAGTGGGTTCTTCAACAGACTCATCTGTGCTGCTACGACGGTGATGTTCTCCTTCACATACAAAATCTGGGTCTGTGTCCACATTGTCCAAACCCAGGGGCAAACGCAGGATTTTTAAGGGGGGGGTTCCTGAAAGGTCCAGAAGCACGTATGTCCCGAGTGCTTCCGAATACAGGTGGCTCCATACTGCCCATGCACAAAAGTGCGCTGGCGTATTACGGAGCTGCCTATCGTTGGAAGTACTCAAGGACACGAGTGTTTCTGAGGGATTCTGGTAGCAGCAAATGTGAACGGGGGACAGCGCTGGAACAACTCCCCAAGAGAGGAACAGGAGATAGACTTAGTTTGGACAATTCAGTGGAATATGCCACATAGTGTCACATAGCGCAAGCGATACCCATATGATGCAGGGATATATGCATCTGCGGAAGATGGCGGCGCTATATAAATACTAAATAATAATATTTTGCCTCACCAGGATTGCACTTTTATTTAGCTTTCCTGTAAGACAAGAACACACAGTCAGCTCTAGGGGAAGAGGGAAACAAAGGTGAATGAGGGAGGGCTGGTGCACACCAAGAGTGCTTCTGAGCGTTTTTCAAATCAACAGTGATTTGAAAAGCGCTTGGCTAATGTTACCCTATGTGGGTGTTCCCACAGCAGCGTTGTGATTTTTTCAAAATCGCAGGTATACTGCATGTAGCATGTTTTTGAGCAATTCATTCAAAAATCGCTCTGAAAATCACTTCACAAAATCACACTCACAAATTGCTAGCGATTGCTATTGTCATTTTGGCGTTGCACTAGCCCAGAGAGAGGAGTGGAGAAATTGAGAATAGCCTGAGATGGAGCAGAGAACTTATCTGTATTGAAGTCCCACATCACACAGGCTACTTGCCTGTAATCGGACTCCTGTCCCTGCCAGTCTCTCACACAAGTCAGAAAGAAGCCCTCCTGGAGTCTAGGGACTGTCAAAAACTTTTCAGCTTGTTATCCACACCTTATCCACACATGCAGTCATTATAACAATGGGAAGAGACCAGACAGATGTTTGCCCACAGACCCTGAGTCCAGGCAAGCTCTGCATCATGCTGTGCATATTTACCAGCTTGCCTGCACTCTAATTTCATCATGTCTGACACTGCTGTGCTGTGGAGAGTCTGGGACTCCAGAATCAACATTCTCTCACTCACTGCAGGCTGCATCTTCTTGCAGGGGAAGCTCGGCTGCCTCTCTCATTCTATTAGCTGGAGGGAGGCACCAGAAGTAAGAAGGGAGGGAGAATGAGGCTGTTTATATTATGTGGGCTTCCCTGGCTGAATACACAGCTCAGTGCAGGGGGGAGGTTCCAGACACCCGGAACAGCCCCCTGAGTTCGCCAGTGAAACCCTCCTCTTCCATCTCCTCAAACTCGTCATATGTCATTGTGGGGGGCCGCCGCCGTGGAGTAGAGCTCCCCAGAACAACCTCTGCGCAGCTCACTCCAACGTCGTCTTCCAGAGCTTCTCGGCCGACCTCCTGCAATTGCAACCCCTCCTGCCCAACTTGCTCTGGGATTTGGATTTCCGAGTCCTCCTCAGACTCGCCTTGCATTTCAGTGCGCGGTGCATTTCCCACAGTTAATGGTTGTGAATCCAGGCACAACATTTCTGGCTGTTCCATTGACCTTTGAAAGGTGGAAGTTTGTTGGGCTGGGAATAGCTCCTGCGAATACCCCATTGTGTCCTGAGGTAATTCATCGGACTGGTTATCTGGCAGTTGTGTGCGTGGTGTCGCTGCCGGTTGTGTCAGCTTTGTGCCCACTGGCTCCTTGTAACTGGCTGAGGACTCGGACCTCGTGCGTGATGTGCTGGTGCTGCTTAACCCACTGCTGGACGCTTGAGAGGTCATCCAAGTAATTATCTGGTCCTGTTCTTTTGGATTTGTGAGGGTTGTTGTCCTGGACAACATGGGCGGTATTGAGTGGGTTTTTTTCGGTGCTCCCCTGTGGCCTGTACGTGAACCGTCAGGGGAAACACCTCTTCCCTTGCCCCTCCCTCTTTCACCGGATTTCTTCCTCATTTCACTTATCCTTAAAGTACACGCTGACTGGCAGCAGTACAGTGGCAGTACAGAAATGCTATACAGTGGTGGGTGAGCGGTGTACCACTATTCCCAGCAGCGACACAGAGCACAATACTATACAGTGGTGGGTGAGCGGTGTACCACTATTCCCAGCAGCGACACAGAGCACAATGGTATACAGTGGTGGTTGAGCGGTGTACTACTGTTCCCAGCAGACACACAGAGTGGCAGTAAACACAATGCTATATAGTGTGGGTGAGCGGTGTACTACTATTCCCAGCAGCAAAACAGAGCACAATGCTATACAGGGTGAGCGGTGTACTACTGTTCCCAGCAGAAACACAGAGTGGCAGTAGACACAATGCTATGTAGTGTGGGTGAGCGGTGTACCACTATTCCCAGCAGCGACACAGAGCACAATGCTATACAGTGGCGGGTGAGCGGTGTACTACTCTTCCCAGCAGACACAGAGTGGCAGTAAACACAATGCTATATAGTGTGGGTGAGCGGTGTACTACTATTCCCAGCAGCAACACAGAGCACAATGCTATACAGGGTGAGCGGTGTACTACTGTTCCCAGCAGACACACAGAGTGGCAGTAAACACAATGCTATATAGTGTGGGTGAGCGGTGTACTACTATTCCCAGCAGCAACACAGAGCACAATGCTATACAGGGTGAGCGGTGTACTACAGTTCCCAGCAGAAACACAGAGCGGCAGTAGACACAATGCTATGTAGTGTGGGTGAGCGGTGTACCACTATTCCCAGCAGCGACACAGAGCACAATGCTATACAGTGGCGGGTGAGCGGTGTACTACTGTTCCCAGCAGACACAGAGTGCAGTAAACACAATGCTATATAGTGTGGGTGAGCGGTGTACTACTGTTCCCAGCAGCGAGTCAGAGCACAATGTTATACAGTGGTGGGTGAGCAGTGTACCACTATTCCCAGCAGCGACACAGAGCACAATGGTATACAGTGGTGGTTGAGCGGTGTACTACTGTTCCCAGCAGACACACAGAGTGGCAGTAAACACAATGCTATATAGTGCTGGGTGAGCGGTGTACTACTGTTCCCAGCAGCGACACAGAGCACAATGCTATACAGTGGTGGGTGAGCGGTGTACCACTATTCCCAGCAGCGACACAGAGCACAATGGTATACAGTGGTGGTTGAGCGGTGTACTACTGTTCCCAGCAGACACACAGAGTGGCAGTAAACACAATGCTATATAGTGCTGGGTGAGCGGTGTACTACTGTTCCCAGCAGCGACACAGAGCACAATGCTATACAGTGGTGGGTGAGCGGTGTACCACTATTCCCAGCAGCGACACAGAGCACAATGGTATACAGTGGTGGTTGAGCGGTGTACTACTGTTCCCAGCAGACACACAGAGTGGCAGTAAACACAATGCTATATAGTGTGGGTGAGCGGTGTACCACTATTCCCAGCAGCAACACAGAGCACAATGCTATACAGGGTGAGCGGTGTTCTACTGTTCCCAGCAGAAACACAGAGTGGCAGTAGACACAATGCTATGTAGTGTGGGTGAGCGGTGTACCACTATTCCCAGCAGCGACACAGAGCACAATGCTATACAGTGGCGGGTGAGCGGTGTACTACTGTTCCCAGCAGACACAGAGTGCAGTAAACACAATGCTATATAGTGTGGGTGAGCGGTGTACTACTGTTCCCAGCAGCGAGTCAGAGCACAATGCTATACAGTGGTGGGTGAGCAGTGTACCACTATTCCCAGCAGCGACACAGAGCACAATGGTATACAGTGGTGGTTGAGCGGTGTACTACTGTTCCCAGCAGACACACAGAGTGGCAGTAAACACAATGCTATATAGTGTGGGTGAGCGGTGTACACAGAGTGGCAGTAAACACAATTGCTATATAGTGTGGGTGAGCGGTGTACTACTGTTCCCAGCAGCGACACAATGACTGGGGGGACCCTGGCTAGCCTGGCTGGAGAGAGAACTACCCTGCCTGCCTACCCAAAGCTAAACCCACAGACAAATGGCGGAGAAATGACGTGGTTCGGGTATTTATTGACCTGAACCACGTGACCCGTTCGGCCAATCAGA
Organism: Hyperolius riggenbachi; assembly: GCF_040937935.1. NCBI lineage: Eukaryota > Metazoa > Chordata > Amphibia > Anura > Hyperoliidae > Hyperolius > Hyperolius riggenbachi. The sequence continues at coordinate 1,025,188 of NC_090652.1, read as the reverse complement.
GCGCGTTCGGGTCCGAACCACGTGACCCGTTCGGCCAATCACAGCGCTAGCCGAACGTTCGGGGAACGTTCGGCCATGCGCTCTTAGTTCGGCCATATGGCCGAACGGATTGGCCGAACACCATCAGGTGTTCGGCCGAACTCGAACATCACCCGAACAGGGTGATGTTCTGCAGAACCCGAACAGTGGTGAACACTGTTCGCCCAACACTACCCCTAACGCAACGCATGTGAGCTTTGAAGTTGGACGTTATATAGAGCCGCGTTATGCGTCTCTTGATGCGTCCGTGATGCGTACTTTTTGACGCATACTATCAAACGAAAATGGCGCATGCGGCAAAAGACTGTGATCGGAACACTCCGCATCACGTGGTCCCGCCAGTGACGGTCGCACAGTGCAGTGAATATTAATTAGCCATGTTGCTACTCACAATACACATCACTGAGCATGTGCAAACAGTCTAACACGGCTAAAACCACATATAATGCACAGCATGCTGCACTTTCTTTGAACGTCCAGCGTTACACTGTAACGCAACGTGTGCACTGTGAGCAGCCCATTGATTTTTCATTACTGTGCGGTGGGCTGCGTTACAGGCTGCTCTAACGTGTGCCTGTAACATCCCACTGTGAAAGCAGCCTAAGGGACAACTGAAGTGAGAGATATGTGGAGGGTGCTATATGTATTTCCTGTTAAACAATACCAGTTGCCTGGCAGTCCTGCTGATCTCTCTGGCTGCAGTAGTGTCTAAATAATGTCAGAAACAAGCCTGCAGCTAATCCAGTCAGATCTGACAATAATGTCAGAAACACCTGATCTGCTGCATGCTTGTTCAGGGGCTATGGCTAAAAGTATTAGGCAGAGGATCAGCAGGACTGCCAGGTAACTGGTATTGCTCAAAAGGAAATAAATATGGCATCCTTCATATCCCTCTCGCTTGAAGGGGAACTGAAGTAAGAGGTATACGGAGGCTAGCATATTTATTTCCTTTTACTCAATACCAGTTGCCTGGCTGTCCTGCTGGTCTATTTCTCTGCAGTAGTGTCTGAATAACACCAGAAAGAAGCATGTAGCTAATCTTGTCAGATCTGACAGTAATGTCAGAAACACCTGATCTGCTGCATGCTTGTTCAGGGTCTATGGCTAATAGTATTAGAAGCAGAGGATTAGCAGGACAGCCAGGCAACAGGTATTGCTTAAAAGGAAATAAACATGGCAGCCTCCATATCCACTCACTACAGTTCCCCTTTAAATTATATATTGCTAGCATCAGTCATTTTTGTTACCAATATGGATGTCTTTTCTTTAGTTTGTTGATTTGTTTTTTCGTCCATAAAGGCGTTTATCATGGTGATTATTATACTTTCCTACTGGTTTATAAATAGCGGTAGTGTTGTATATTTTAGCCTGTCGCATTGTTAGTGGCTGTGTTTATGGATATTAGGGCAGGATATGTCTTATTTTATGCTCTTGGTGGATCAGACAACATGAACACATTCATCAGTGATCTGGAAGCTGTAGCAGGTACAGAAGAAAAACGCAGGGACACCGGGAGCCTCAGGGCTGGAAGCCACTACAGCCATTTTTTGAGCGTTTAGGGAGTGTGAGAAATCACTAGCAATTTCCCTAAACACTCTGCCAATGTAAATGGAGGGTGCAAATTCCACAGAAGCGATTGCGATTAGCAAAATCACAAATGCAGGAGATGCAGCATTTTGTTAGCGTGTGTGCTCCAATGTAAAGTACACCCTGTGGTGTCAGGTATATAGCTGGAGGATGGCGAGGAGGAATATGTCTATGCATGTTCCGGCCCCTCTGATGTCAGTATGTCCATGCTTGTTCCAGCCCCTGTGGTGTCAGGTATATAGCTGTAGGTTGGCGGGGAGGAATATGTCCATGCATGTTCCGGCCCCTGTGGTGTCAGGCCTATAGCTGGAGGTTGGCGGGAGGCATATGTCCATGCATGTTCCGGCCCCTGTGGTGTCAGGCCTATAGCTGGAGGTTGGCGGGGAGGAATATGTCCATGCATGTTCCGGCCCCTGTGGTGTCAGGCCTATAGCTGGAGGTTGGCGGGGAGGAATATGTCCATGCATGTTCCGGCCCCTCTGATGTCAGTATGTCCATGCTTGTTCCAGCCCCTGTGGTGTCAGGTATATAGCTGGAGGTTGGCGGGGAGGAATATGTCCATGCATGTTCCGGCCCCTGTGGTGTCAGTATGTCCATGCTTGTTCCAGCCCCTGTTGTGTCAGGTATATAGCTGGAGGTTGGCAGTGAGTCATATGTCCATGCATGTTCCGGCCCCTGTGGTGTCAGGCCTATAGCTGGAGGTTGGCGGGGAGGCATATGTCCATGCATGTTCCGGCCCCTGTGGTGTCAGTATGTCCATGCTTGTTCCAGCCCCTGTGGTGTCAGGTATATAGCTGGAGGTTGGCGGGGAGGCATATGTCCATGCATGTTCCGGCCCCTCTGATGTCAGTATGTCCATGCATGTTCCGGCCCCTGTGGTGTCAGGCCTATAGCTGGAGGTTGGCGGGGAGGCATATGTCCATGCATGTTCCGGCCCCTGTGGTGTCAGTATGTCCATGCATGTTCCGGCCCCTGTGGTGTCAGGCCTATAGCTGGAGGTTGGCGGGGAGGCATATGTCCATGCATGTTCCGGCCCCTGTGGTGTCAGGCCTATAGCTGGAGGTTGGCGGGGAGGCATATGTCCATGCATGTTCCGGCCCCTGTGGTGTCAGGCCTATAGCTGGAGGTTAGCGGGGAGGCATATGTCCATGCATGTTCCGGCCCCTGTGGTGTCAGGCCTATAGCTGGAGGTTAGCGGGGAGGCATATGACCATGCATGTTCCGGCCCCTGTGGTGTCAGGCCTATAGCTGGAGGCTGGCGGGAGGAATATGTCCATGCATGTTCCGGCCCCTGTGGTGTCAGGCCTATAGCTGGAGGTTAGCGGGGAGGCATATGACCATGCATGTTCCGGCCCCTGTGGTGTCAGGCCTATAGCTGGAGGTTGGGGAGGAGGAATATGTCCATGCATGTTCCGGCCCCTGTGGTGTCAGGCCTATAGCTGGAGGTTAGCGGGGAGGCATATGACCATGCATGTTCCGGCCCCTGTGGTGTCAGGCCTATAGCTGGAGGTTGGCGGGGAGGCATATGTTCATGCATGTTCCGGCCCCTGTGGTGTCAGGCCTATAGCTGGAGGTTAGCGGGGAGGCATATGACCATGCATGTTCCGGCCCCTGTGGTGTCAGGCCTATAGCTGGAGGTTGGCGGGGAGGCATATGTCCATGCATGTTCCGGCCCCTGTGGTGTCAGTATGTCCGTGCATGTTCCGGCCTATAGCTGGAGGCTGGCGGGGAGGCATATGTCCATGCATGTTCCGGCCTATAGCTGAAGGTTGGCGGGAGGCATATGTCCATGCATGTTCCGGCCCCTGTGGTGTCAGGCCTATAGCTGGAGGTTGGCGGGGAGGCATATGTCCATGCATGTTCCGGCCCCTGTGGTGTCAGGCCTATAGCTGGAGGTTGGTGGGGAGGCCTATGTCCATGCATGTTCCGGCCCCTGTGGTGTCAGGCCTATAGCTGGAGGTTGGCGGGGAGGCATATGTCCATGCATGTTCCGGCCCCTGTGGTGTCAGGCCTATAGCTGGAGGTTGGCGGGAGGCATAGGTCCATGCATGTTCCGGCCCCTGTGGTGTCAGGCCTATAGCTGGAGGTTGGCGGGAGGCATAGGTCCATGCATGTTCCGGCCCCTGTGGTGTCAGGCCTATAGCTGGAGGTTGGCGGGGAGGCATATGTCCATGCATGTTCCGGCCCCTGTGGTGTCAGGCCTATAGCTGGAGGCTGGCGGGGAGGCATATGTCCATGCATGTTCCGGCCTATAGCTGAAGGTTGGCGGTGAGGAATATGTCCATGCATGTTCCGGCCCCTGTGGTGTCAGTATGTCCATGCATGTTCCGGCCCCTGTGGTGTCAGGCCTATAGCTGGAGTGTGCGCGGGGGGGGGGGGGGCATATGTCCATGCATGTTCCGGCCTATAGCTGGAGGTTGGCGGGGAGGCATATGTCCATGCATGTTCCGGCCTATAGCTGGAGGCTGGCGGGAGGCATATGACCATGCATGTTCTGGCCCCTGTGGTGTCAGGCCTATAGCTGGAGGTTGGCGGGAGGCATATTTCCAAGCATGTTCCGGCCCCTGTGGTGTCAGGCCTATAGCTGGAGTGTGCGCGGGGGGGGGGGGCATATGTCCATGCATGTTCCGGCCTATAGCTGGAGGTTGGCGGGGAGGCATATGTCCATGCATGTTCCGGCCTATAGCTGGAGGCTGGCGGGGAGGAATATGTCCATGCATGTTCCGGCCCCTGTGGTGTCAGGCCTATAGCTGGAGGTTGGCGGGGAGGTATATGTCCATGCATGTTCCGGCCCCTGTGGTGTCAGGCCTGTAGCTGGAGTGTGCGCGCGGGGGGGGGGGGGGGGGAGGGGGCATATGTCCATGCATGTTCCGGCCTATAGCTGGAGGTTGGCGGGGAGGCATGTGTCCATGCATGTTCCGGCCCCTGTGATGTCAGGCCTATAGCTGGAGGTTGGCGGGAGGCATATGTCCATGCATGTTCCGGCCCCTGTGGTGTCAGGCCTATTGCTGGAGGTTGGCAGGAGGCACATGTCCATGCATGTTCCGGCCCCTGTGGTGTCAGGCCTATAGCTGGGGGTTGGCGGGAGGCATATGTCCATGCATGTTCCGGCCCCTGTGGTGTCAGGCCTATTGCTGGAGGTTGGCGGGAGGCATATGTCCATGCATGTTCCGGCCCCTGTGGTGTCAGGCCTATAGCTGGAGGTTGGCGGGGAGGCATATGTCCATGCATGTTCCGGCCCCTGTGGTGTCAGGCCTATAGCTGGAGGTTGGCGGGAGGCATATGTCCATGCATGTTCCGGCCCCTGTGGTGTCAGGCCTATAGCTGGAGGTTGGCGGGGAGGCATATGTCCATGCATGTTCCGGCCTATAGCTGGAGGTTGGCGGGAGGCATATTTCCATGCATGTTCCGGCCCCTGTGGTGTCAGGCCTATTGCTGGAGGTTGGCGGGAGGCATATGTCCATGCATGTTCCGGCCTATAGCTGGAGGTTGGCGGGAGGCATATGTCCATGCATGTTCCGGCCTATAGCTGGAGGTTGGCGGGAGGCATATGTCCATGCATGTTCCGGCCTATAGCTGGAGGTTGGCGGGAGGCATATGTCCATGCAAGTTCCGGCCTATAGCTGGAGGTTGGCGGGGAGGCATATGTCCATGCATGTTCCGGCCTGTAGCTGGAGGTTGGCGGGAGGCATATGTCCATGCATGTTCCGGCCTATAGCTGGAGGTAAGGCATATGTTGCAGCATCTGTCTGCGTTATACAATACATGACACCATGTTCTCCCCTTATCAGCCCATCACAGAGAGGTCGGCACAGACTGGCTGCACGCTGCTGGTTGCCCAGAGATCCTCAATGTGAGATCCTCACAGTGGAATATTAATAGGCAGCTCCCCCCGGCCTCCTGCTCCTCCAAGCATCGAAAAATCAATATGTGCAATATGTCTGCACTTAGCTGAGCACAATGAATTACACCAGCCATTAGGCACACGAGGGCTGCAGCCATTACATAGACATTAAGAGAACCTTCATACACTACATCCAGAGATAGCAGATACACTGTCACCTCTGTCCCCAGACTCCCAGCATCCTCTCTGCTGAGGACCTGTCACCTCTGTGTCCCAGATTCCCAGCATCCTCTGCTGAGGACCTGTCACCTCTGTGTCCTCAGACTCCCTGCATCCTCTGCTGAGGACCTGTCACCTCTGTCCCCAGACTCCAGAGATAGCAGATACACTGTCACCTCTGTCCCCAGACTCCCAGCATCCTCTCTGCTGAGGACCTGTCACCTCTGTCCCCAGACTCCAAGCATCCTCTGCTGAGGACCTGTCACCTCTGTGTCCTCAGACTCCCTGCATCCTCTGCTGAGGACCTGTCACCTCTGTCCCCAGACTCCCAGCATCCTCTGCTGAGGACCTGTCACCTCTGTGTCCCCAGACTCCCTGCATCCTCTGCTGAGGACCTGTCACCTCTGTCCCCAGACTCCCAGCATCCTCTGCTGAGGACCTGTCACCTCTGTCCCCAGACTCCCAGCATCCTCTCTGCTGAGGACCTGTCACCTCTGTCCCTAGACTCCCAGCATCCTCTGCCTGTCACCTCTGTCCAGTGGCGTAGCTATGGAGCTTGGAGCCCCGGTGCGAGTTTTACATTGGGCCCCCCCAAGCACTCTATACGTAACACTTAATAGGGCGCAACAAAACCTGCCAATGTCATCTACAGTGTTAGAGGTGCAAGAAGGGGATGGGGAACAGTGTGTTAATGATTACTAACGTTCAAAGCATCTATAGAAGTGATTATTACCACCACAGGACCAATAAACAGCTTATACTTTGGTTTAGGAAAGGCCCCATGGGGCCCCTCTGCCTCAAGGGCCCCGATGCGGTCGCTACCTCTGCAACCCCTATTGCTACGCCCCTGCCTCTGTCCCCAGACTCCCTGACGGACGTCTCACCGGATGCGGTAATGCTGAGTGACCTGACATTTCACCGAATGCGGTAATGCTGAGTGACCTGACATGTCACCGGATGCGGTAATGCTGAGTGAACTGACGTCTCACCGGATGCGGTAATGCTGAGTGATCTGACATGTCACCGGATGCGGTAATGCTGAGTGATCTGACATGTCACCGGATGCGGTAATGCTGAGTGATCTGACATGTCACCGGATGCGGTAATGCTGAGTGATCTGACATGTCACCGGATGTGGTAATGCTGAGTGATCTGACATGTCACCGGATGCGGTAATGCTGAGTGAACTGATATTTCACCGGATATTTCACCGGATGCGGTAATGCTGAGTGATCTGACATGACATCAGTGGCTGGATAGTGTACTGGTTAAGGGCTCTGCCTTTGACATGGGAGACCAGGGTTCGAATCCTGGCTAGGTCAAGTACCTATTCAGTAAGGAGTTCAAGGCAAGACTCCCTAACACTGCAGGGTGGCCTCTTGAGCGCGTCCCAGTGGCTGCAGCTCTTGAGCGCTTTGAGTCCGACAGGAGAAAAGCGCTATATGAATGTTCAGATTATTATTATTATTATGTCACCGGATGCGGTAATGCTGAGTGAACTGAAATCTCACCGAATGCGGTAATGCTGAGTGAACTGATATTTCACCGAATGCGGTAATGCTGAGTGATCTGACATGTCACCGGATGCGGTAATGCTGAGTGAATTGGCGTTTCACCGAATGCGGTAATGCTGAGTGAACTGATATTTCACCGAATGCGGTAATGCTGAGTGAACTGAAATCTCACCGAATGCGGTAATGCTGAGTGAACTGATATTTCACCGAATGCGGTAATGCTGAGTGATCTGACATGTCACCGGATGTGGTAATGCTGAGTGACCTGACATGTCACTGAATGTGGTAATGCTGAGTGATCTGACATGTCACTGAATGCGGTAATGCTGAGTGATCTGACATGTCACTGAATGTGGTAATGCTGAGTGATCTGACATGTCACTGAATGCGGTAATGCTGAGTGATCTGACATGTCACTGAATGTGGTAATGCTGAGAACTGACATGTCACTGAATGCGGTAATGCTGAGTGATCTGACATGTCACTGAATGCGGTAATGCTGAGTGATCTGACATGTCACTGAATGCGGTAATGCTGAGTGAACTGACATGTCACCGGATGCGGTAATGCTGAGTGATCTGACATGTCACTGAATGCGGTAATGCTGAGTGAACTGACATGTCACCGGATGCGGTAATGCTGAGTGATCTGACATGTCACTGAATGTGGTAATGCTGAGTGATCTGACATGTCACTGAATGCGGTAATGCTGAGTGATCTGACATGTCACCGGATGCGGTAATGCTGAGTGATCTGACATGTCACCGGATGCGGTAATGCTGAGTGATCTGACATGTCACCGGATGCGGTAATGCTGAGTGATCTGACATGTGACTGAATGCGGTAATGCTGAGTGATCTGACATGTCACTGAATGTGGTAATGCTGAGTGACCTGACATGTCACTGAATGCGGTAATGCTGAGTGACCTGACATGTCACTGAATGCAGTAATGCTGAGTGATCTGACATGTCACTGAATGCAGTAATGCTGAGTGATCTGACATGTCACTGAATGCAGTAATGCTGAGTGACCTGACATGTCACCGGATGCGGTAATGCTGAGTGATCTGACATGTCACTGAATGTGGTAATGCTGAGTGATCTGACATGTCACTGAATGCAGTAATGCTGAGTGATCTGACATGTCACTGAATGCGGTAATGCTGAGTGATCTGACATGTCACTGAATGCAGTAATGCTGAGTGATCTGACATGTCACTGAATGCAGTAATGCTGAGTGATCTGACATGTCACTGAATGCGGTAATGCTGAGTGATCTGACATGTCACTGAATGCAGTAATGCTGAGTGATCTGACATGTCACTGAATGCAGTAATGCTGAGTGATCTGACATGTCACTGAATGCAGTAATGCTGAGTGACCTGACATGTCACCGGATGCGGTAATGCTGAGTGATCTGACATGTCACTGAATGCAGTAATGCTGAGTGACCTGACATGTCACCGGATGCGGTAATGCTGAGTGATCTGACATGTCACTGAATGCAGTAATGCTGAGTGACCTGACATGTCACCGGATGCGGTAATGCTGAGTGATCTGACATGTCACTGAATGTGGTAATGCTGAGTGATCTGACATGTCACTGAATGCAGTAATGCTGAGTGATCTGACATGTCACTGAATGCGGTAATGCTGAGTGATCTGACATGTCACTGAATGCGGTAATGCTGAGTGATCTGACATGTCACTGAATGCGGTAATGCTGAGTGATCTGACATGTCACCGGATGCGGTAATGCTGAGTGATCTGACATGTCACTGAATGTGGTAATGCTGAATGATCTGACATGTCACCGGATGCGGTAATGCTGAGTGATCTGACATGTCACTGAATGCTGTAATGCTGAGTGATCTGACATGTCACTGAATGCGGTAATGCTGAGTGATCTGACATGTCACTGAATGCTGTAATGCTGAGTGATCTGACATGTCACTGAATGCGGTAATGCTGAGTGAACTGACATGTCACTGAATGCGGTAATGCTGAATGATCTGACATGTCACCGGATGCGGTAATGCTGAGTGATCTGACATGTCACTGAATGCGGTAATGCTGAGTGATCTGACATGTCACTGAATGCGGTAATGCTGAGTGATCTGACATGTCACTGAATGCGGTAATGCTGAGTGATCTGACATGTCACTGAATGCGGTAATGCTGAGTGATCTGACATGTCACTGAATGCGGTAATGCTGAGTGATCTGACATGTCACTGAATGCGGTAATGCTGAGAACTGACATGTCACTGAATGCGGTAATGCTGAGTGATCTGACATGTCACCGGATGCGGTAATGCTGAGTGATCTGACATGTGACTGAATGTGGTAATGCTGAGTGAACTGACATGTCACTGAATGCGGTAATGCTGAGTGATCTGACATGTCACTGAATGCGGTAATGCTGAGTGATCTGACATGTCACTGAATGCGGTAATGCTGAGTGATCTGACATGTCACTGAATGTGGTAATGCTGAGTGATCTGACATGTCACTGAATGCGGTAATGCTGAGTGATCTGACATGTCACTGGATGCGGTAATGCTGAGTGATCTGACATGTCACTGAATGCAGTAATGCTGAGTGATCTGACATGTCACTGAATGCGGTAATGCTGAGTGACCTGACATGTCACCGGATGTGGTAATGCTGAGTGACCTGACATGTCACTGAATGTGGTAATGCTGAGTGATCTGACATGTCACTGAATGCGGTAATGCTGAGTGATCTGACATGTCACTGAATGCAGTAATGCTGAGTGATCTGACATGTCACTGAATGCGGTAATGCTGAGTGACCTGACATGTCACCGGATGTGGTAATGCTGAGTGACCTGACATGTCACTGAATGTGGTAATGCTGAGTGATCTGACATGTCACTGAATGCGGTAATGCTGAGTGATCTGACATGTCACTGAATGCCGTACTGCTGAGTGATCTGACATGTCACTGAATGTGGTAATGCTGAGTGATCTGACATGTCACTGAATGTGGTAATGCTGAGTGAATTGGCGTTTCACCGAATGCGGTAATGCTGAGTGATCTGACATGTCACTGAATGCGGTAATGCTGAGTGATCTGACATGTGACTGAATGCGGTAATGCTGAGTGATCTGACATGTCACCGGATGCGGTAATGCTGAGTGATCTGACATGTCACCGGATGCGGTAATGCTGAGTGAACTGACATGTCACCGAATGCGGTAATGCTGAGTGATCTGACATGTCACTGAATGTGGTAATGCTGAGTGATCTGACATGTGACTGAATGCGGTAATGCTGAGTGATCTGACATGTCACCGGATGCGGTAATGCTGAGTGATCTGACATGTCACCGGATGCGGTAATGCTGAGTGAACTGACATGTCACTGAATGCGGTAATGCTGAGTGATCTGACATGTCACTGAATGCGGTAATGCTGAGTGATCTGACATGTCACTGAATGCGGTAATGCTGAGTGATCTGACATGTCACCGGATGCGGTAATGCTGAGTGATCTGACATGTCACCGGATGCGGTAATGCTGAGTGACCTGACATGTCACTGAATGCGGTAATGCTGAGTGATCTGACATGTCACTGAATGCGGTAATGCTGAGTGATCTGACATGTCACCGGATGCGGTAATGCTGAGTGACCTGACATGTCACTGAATGCGGTAATGCTGAGTGATCTGACATGTCACTGAATGCGGTAATGCTGAGTGATCTGACATGTCACTGAATGCGGTAATGCTGAGTGATCTGACATGTGACTGAATGCGGTAATGCTGAGTGATCTGACATGTCACCGGATGTGGTAATGCTGAGTGACCTGACATGTCACTGAATGTGGTAATGCTGAGTGATCTGACATGTCACTGAATGTGGTAATGCTGAGTGAATTGGCGTTTCACCGAATGCGGTAATGCTGAGTGATCTGACATGTCACTGAATGCGGTAATGCTGAGTGATCTGACATGTGACTGAATGCGGTAATGCTGAGTGATCTGACATGTCACCGGATGCGGTAATGCTGAGTGATCTGACATGTCACCGGATGCGGTAATGCTGAGTGAACTGACATGTCACCGAATGCGGTAATGCTGAGTGATCTGACATGTCACTGAATGTGGTAATGCTGAGTGATCTGACATGTGACTGAATGCGGTAATGCTGAGTGATCTGACATGTCACCGGATGCGGTAATGCTGAGTGATCTGACATGTCACCGGATGCGGTAATGCTGAGTGAACTGACATGTCACCGGATGCGGTAATGCTGAGTGATCTGACATGTCACCGGATGCGGTAATGCTGAGTGACCTGACATGTCACTGAATGCGGTAATGCTGAGTGATCTGACATGTCACTGAATGCGGTAATGCTGAGTGATCTGACATGTCACTGAATGCGGTAATGCTGAGTGATCTGACATGTCACTGAATGCGGTAATGCTGAGTGATCTGACATGTCACTGAATGCGGTAATGCTGAGTGATCTGACATGTCACTGAATGCGGTAATGCTGAGTGATCTGACATGTCACTGAATGCGGTAATGCTGAGTGATCTGACATGTCACCGGATGCGGTAATGCTGAGTGATCTGACATGTCACCGGATGCGGTAATGCTGAGTGATCTGACATGTCACCGGATGCGGTAATGCTGAGTGACCTGACATGTCACTGGATGCGGTAATGCTGAGTGATCTGACATGTCACTGAATGCGGTAATGCTGAGTGATCTGACATGTCACTGAATGCGGTAATGCTGAGTGATCTGACATGTCACTGAATGCGGTAATGCTGAGTGATCTGACATGTCACTGAATGCGGTAATGCTGAGTGATCTGACATGTCACTGAATGCGGTAATGCTGAGTGAACTGACATGTCACTGAATGCGGTAATGCTGAGTGATCTGACATGTCACTGAATGTGGTAATGCTGAGTGATCTGACATGTCACTGAATGCGGTAATGCTGAGTGAACTGACATGTCACTGAATGTGGTAATGCTGAGTGATCTGACATGTCACCGGATGCGGTAATGCTGAGTGATCTGACATGTCACTGAATGCGGTAATGCTGAGTGATCTGACATGTCACTGAATGCGGTAATGCTGAGTGATCTGACATGTCACTGAATGCGGTAATGCTGAGTGATCTGACATGTCACTGAATGCGGTAATGCTGAGTGATCTGACATGTCACTGAATGCGGTAATGCTGAGTGATCTGACATGTCACTGAATGCAGTAATGCTGAGTGACCTGACATGTCACTGAATGCGGTAATGCTGAGTGATCTGACATGTCACTGAATGCGGTAATGCTGAGTGATCTGACATGTGACTGAATGCGGTAATGCTGAGAACTGACATGTGACTGAATGTGGTAATGCTGAGTGATCTGACATGTCACTGAATGCGGTAATGCTGAGTGACCTGACATGTGACTGAATGCGGTAATGCTGAGTGATCTGACATGTCACTGAATGCGGTAATGCTGAGTGATCTGACATGTGACTGAATGCGGTAATGCTGAGAACTGACATGTGACTGAATGTGGTAATGCTGAGTGATCTGACATGTCACTGAATGCGGTAATGCTGAGTGATCTGACATGTCACCGGATGCGGTAATGCTGAGTGACCTGACATGTCACTGAATGCGGTAATGCTGAGTGATCTGACATGTCACTGAATGCGGTAATGCTGAGTGATCTGACATGTCAGTGAATGCGGTAATGCTGAGTGATCTGACATGTCACTGAATGCGGTAATGCTGAGTGATCTGACATGTCACTGAATGCGGTAATGCTGAGTGATCTGACATGTCACTGAATGTGGTAATGCTGAGTGATCTGACATGTCACTGAATGTGGTAATGCTGAGTGATCTGACATGTCACCGGATGCGGTAATGCTGAGTGATCTGACATGTCACTGAATGCGGTAATGCTGAGTGATCTGACATGTCACTGAATGTGGTAATGCTGAGTGTTCTGACATGTCACCGGATGCGGTAATGCTGAGTGATCTGACATGTGACTGAATGTGGTAATGCTGAGTGATCTGACATGTGACTGAATGCGGTAATGCTGAGTGATCTGACATGTCACTGAATGCGGTAATGCTGAGTGATCTGACATGTCACTGAATGTGGTAATGCTGAGTGATCTGACATGTCACTGAATGCGGTAATGCTGAGTGATCTGACATGTCACTGAATGCGGTAATGCAGAGTGAACTGACATGTCACTGAATGCAGTAATGCTGAGTGATCTGACATGTCACTGAATGCGGTAATGCTGAGTGATCTGACATGTCACTGAATGCGGTAATGCTGAGTGATCTGACATGTCACTGAATGCGGTAATGCTGAGTGATCTGACATGTCACTGAATGCGGTAATGCTGAGTGATCTGACATGTCACTGAATGCGGTAATGCTGAGTGATCTGACATGTCACTGAATGCAGTAATGCTGAGTGATCTGACATGTCACTGAATGCGGTAATGCTGAGTGATCTGACATGTCACTGAATGTGGTAATGCTGAGTGATCTGACATGTCACTGAATGCGGTAATGCTGAGTGATCTGACATGTCACTGAATGTGGTAATGCTGAGTGATCTGACATGTCACTGAATGCGGTAATGCTGAGTGATCTGACATGTCACTGAATGCGGTAATGCTGAGTGATCTGACATGTCACCGGATGCGGTAATGCTGAGTGATCTGACATGTCACTGAATGCGGTAATGCTGAGTGATCTGACATGTCACTGAATGCGGTAATGCTGAGTGATCTGACATGTCACTGAATGCAGTAATGCTGAGTGACCTGACATGTCACTGAATGCAGTAATGCTGAGTGATCTGACATGTGACTGAATGCGGTAATGCTGAGTGATCTGACATGTCACTGAATGCGGTAATGCTGAGTGATCTGAAATGTGACTGAATGCGGTAATGCTGAGAACTGACATGTGACTGAATGTGGTAATGCTGAGTGATCTGACATGTCACTGAATGCGGTAATGCTGAGTGATCTGACATGTCACCGGATGCGGTAATGCTGAGTGACCTGACATGTCACTGAATGCGGTAATGCTGAGTGATCTGACATGTCACTGAATGCGGTAATGCTGAGTGATCTGACATGTCAGTGAATGCGGTAATGCTGAGTGATCTGACATGTCACTGAATGCGGTAATGCTGAGTGATCTGACATGTCACTGAATGCGGTAATGCTGAGTGATCTGACATGTCACCGGATGCGGTAATGCTGAGTGATCTGACATGTCACCGGATGCGGTAATGCTGAGTGATCTGACATGTGACTGAATGCGGTAATGCTGAGTGATCTGACATGTCACTGAATGCGGTAATGCTGAGTGATCTGACATGTCACCGGATGCGGTAATGCTGAGTGATCTGACATGTCACTGAATGCGGTAATGCTGAGTGATCTGACATGTCACTGAATGCGGTAATGCTGAGTGATCTGACATGTCACCGGATGCGGTAATGCTGAGTGATCTGACATGTCACTGAATGCGGTAATGCTGAGTGATCTGACATGTCACTGAATGTGGTAATGCTGAGTGATCTGACATGTCACTGAATGCGGTAATGCTGAGTGATCTGACATGTCACTGAATGTGGTAATGCTGAGAACTGACATGTCACTGAATGCGGTAATGCTGAGTGATCTGACATGTCACTGAATGCGGTAATGCTGAGTGATCTGACATGTCACTGAATGCGGTAATGCTGAGTGATCTGACATGTCACTGAATGCGGTAATGCTGAGTGACCTGACATGTCACCGAATGCGGTAATGCTGAGTGATCTGACATGTCACCGGATGCGGTAATGCTGAGTGATCTGACATGTCACTGAATGCGGTAATGCTGAGTGATCTGACATGTCACTGAATGTGGTAATGCTGAGTGATCTGACATGTCACTGAATGCGGTAATGCTGAGTGATCTGACATGTCACTGAATGCGGTAATGCTGAGTGATCTGACATGTCACTGAATGTGGTAATGCTGAGTGATCTGACATGTCACCGGATGCGGTAATGCTGAGTGATCTGACATGTCACTGAATGCGGTAATGCTGAGTGATCTGACATGTCACCGAATGCGGTAATGCTGAGTGATCTGACATGTCACCGGATGCGGTAATGCTGAGTGATCTGACATGTCACTGAATGTGGTAATGCTGAGTGATCTGACATGTCACTGAATGCGGTAATGCTGAGTGATCTGACATGTCACTGAATGCGGTAATGCTGAGTGATCTGACATGTCACTGAATGTGGTAATGCTGAGTGATCTGACATGTCACCGGATGCGGTAATGCTGAGTGATCTGACATGTCACTGAATGCGGTAATGCTGAGTGATCTGACATGTCACCGGATGCGGTAATGCTGAGTGATCTGACATGTCACTGAATGCGGTAATGCTGAGTGATCTGACATGTCACTGAATGCGGTAATGCTGAGTGATCTGACATGTCACTGAATGCGGTAATGCTGAGTGATCTGACATGTCACTGAATGCGGTAATGCTGAGTGATCTGACATGTCACTGAATGCAGTAATGCTGAGTGATCTGACATGTCACTGAATGCGGTAATGCTGAGTGATCTGACATGTCACTGAATGCGGTAATGCTGAGTGATCTGACATGTCACTGAATGCGGTAATGCTGAGTGATCTGACATGTCACTGAATGCAGTAATGCTGAGTGATCTGACATGTCACTGAATGCGGTAATGCTGAGTGATCTGACATGTCACTGAATGCGGTAATGCTGAGTGATCTGACATGTCACTGAATGCGGTAATGCTGAGTGATCTGACATGTCACTGAATGCGGTAATGCTGAGTGATCTGACATGTCAGTGAATGCGGTAATGCTGAGTGATCTGACATGTGACTGAATGCGGTAATGCTGAGTGATCTGACATGTCACTGAATGCGGTAATGCTGAGTGAACTGACATGTCACTGAATGCAGTAATGCTGAGTGAACTGACATGTCACTGAATGCGGTAATGCTGAGTGATCTGACATGTGATTGAATGCGGTAATGCTGAGTGATCTGACATGTCACTGAATGCGGTAATGCTGAGTGATCTGACATGTCACTGAATGCGGTAATGCTGAGTGATCTGACATGTCACTGAATGCGGTAATGCTGAGTGATCTGACATGTCACCGAATGTGGTAATGCTGAGTGATCTGACATGTCACTGAATGCGGTAATGCTGAGTGATCTGACATGTCACTGAATGCGGTAATGCTGAGTGATCTGACATGTCACTGAATGCGGTAATGCTGAGTGATCTGACATGTCACTGAATGTGGTAATGCTGAGTGATCTGACATGTCACTGAATGCGGTAATGCTGAGTGATCTGACATGTCACTGAATGCGGTAATGCTGAGTGATCTGACATGTCACTGAATGCGGTAATGCTGAGTGATCTGACATGTCACTGAATGCGGTAATGCTGAGTGATCTGACATGTCACTGAATGCGGTAATGCTGAGTGATCTGACATGTCACCGGATGCGGTAATGCTGAGTGATCTGACATGTCACTGAATGCGGTAATGCTGAGTGATCTGACATGTCACTGAATGCGGTAATGCTGAGTGATCTGACATGTCACTGAATGCAGTAATGCTGAGTGATCTGAAATGTGACTGAATGCGGTAATGCTGAGTGATCTGACATGTCACTGAATGCGGTAATGCTGAGTGATCTGACATGTCACTGAATGCGGTAATGCTGAGTGATCTGACATGTGACTGAATGTGGTAATGCTGAGTGATCTGACATGTCACCGGATGCGGTAATGCTGAGTGATCTGACATGTCACTGAATGCGGTAATGCTGAGTGATCTGACATGTCACTGAATGCGGTAATGCTGAGTGATCTGACATGTCACTGAATGCGGTAATGCTGAGTGATCTGACATGTGACTGAATGTGGTAATGCTGAGTGATCTGACATGTCACTGAATGCGGTAATGCTGAGTGATCTGACATGTCACTGAATGCGGTAATGCTGAGTGATCTGACATGTCACTGAATGTGGTAATGCTGAGTGATCTGACATGTCACTGAATGCGGTAATGCTGAGAACTGACATGTCACTGAATGCGGTAATGCTGAGTGATCTGACATGTCACTGAATGCGGTAATGCTGAGTGATCTGACATGTCACTGAATGCGGTAATGCTGAGTGATCTGACATGTCACTGAATGCAGTAATGCTGAGTGATCTGACATGTCACTGAATGCGGTAATGCTGAGTGATCTGACATGTCACCGGATGCGGTAATGCTGAGTGATCTGACATGTCACTGAATGCGGTAATGCTGAGTGATCTGACATGTGACTGAATGTGGTAATGCTGAGTGATCTGACATGTCACTGAATGCGGTAATGCTGAGTGATCTGACATGTCACTGAATGCGGTAATGCTGAGTGAACTGACATGTCACTGAATGCGGTAATACTGAGTGATCTGACATGTCACTGAATGCAGTAATGCTGAGTGATCTGACATGTCACTGAATGTGGTAATGCTGAGTGATCTGACATGTGACTGAATGTGGTAATGCTGAGTGATCTGACATGTGACTGAATGCGGTAATGCTGAGTGATCTGACATGTCACTGAATGCGGTAATGCTGAGTGATCTGACATGTCACTGAATGCGGTAATGCTGAGTGATCTGACATGTCACTGAATGCGGTAATGCTGAGTGATCTGACATGTCACTGAATGCGGTAATGCTGAGTGATCTGACATGTCACTGAATGCGGTAATGCTGAGTGATCTGACATGTCACTGAATGCGGTAATGCTGAGGGATCTGACATGTCACTGAATGCGGTAATGCTGAGTGATCTGACATGTGACTGAATGCGGTAATGCTGAGTGATCTGACATGTCACTGAATGCGGTAATGCTGAGTGATCTGACATGTCACTGAATGCGGTAATGCTGAGTGATCTGACATGTGACTGAATGCGGTAATGCTGAGTGATCTGACATGTCACTGAATGCGGTAATGCTGAGTGATCTGACATGTCAGTGAATGCGGTAATGCTGAGTGATCTGACATGTCACTGAATGCGGTAATGCTGAGTGATCTGACATGTGACTGAATGCGGTAATGCTGAGTGATCTGACATGTCACTGAATGCGGTAATGCTGAGTCATCTGACATGTCACTGAATGCGGTAATGCTGAGTGATCTGACATGTCACTGAATGCGGTAATGCTGAGTGATCTGACATGTGACTGAATGTGGTAATGCTGAGTGATCTGACATGTGATTGAATGCGGTAATGCTGAGTGATCTGACATGTCACTGAATGCGGTAATGCTGAGTGATCTGACATGTCACTGAATGCGGTAATGCTGAGTGATCTGACATGTCACTGGATGCGGTAATGCTGAGTGATCTGACATGTCACTGAATGCGGTAATGCTGAGTGATCTGACATGTCACTGAATGCGGTAATGCTGAGTGATCTGACATGTCACTGAATGCGGTAATGCTGAGTGATCTGACATGTCACTGAATGTGGTAATGCTGAGTGATCTGACATGTCACTGAATGCGGTAATGCTGAGTGATCTGACATGTCACTGAATGCGGTAATGCTGAGTGATCTGACATGTCACTGAATGCGGTAATGCTGAGTGATCTGACATGTCACTGAATGCGGTAATGCTGAGTGATCTGACATGTCACTGAATGTGGTAATGCTGAGTGATCTGACATGTCACTGAATGCGGTAATGCTGAGTGATCTGACATGTCACTGAATGCGGTAATGCTGAGTGATCTGACATGTCACCGGATGCGTTAATGCTGAGTGATCTGACATGTGACTGAATGCGGTAATGCTGAGTGATCTGACATGTCACCGGATGCAGTAATGCTGAGTGATCTGACATGTCACTGAATGTGGTAATGCTGAGTGATCTGACATGTCACTGAATGCGGTAATGCTGAGTGATCTGACATGTCACTGAATGCGGTAATGCTGAGTGATCTGACATGTGACTGAATGCGGTAATGCTGAGTGATCTGACATGTCACTGAATGCGGTAATGCTGAGTGATCTGACATGTCACTGAATGCGGTAATGCTGAGTGATCTGACATGTCACTGAATGCGGTAATGCTGAGTGATCTGACATGTCACTGAATGTGGTAATGCTGAGTGATCTGACATGTCACTGAATGTGGTAATGCTGAGTGATCTGACATGTCAGTGAATGCGGTAATGCTGAGTGATCTGACATGTCACTGAATGCGGTAATGCTGAGTGATCTGACATGTCACTGAATGCAGTAATGCTGAGTGATCTGACATGTCACTGAATGTGGTAATGCTGAGTGATCTGACATGTCACTGAATGCGGTAATGCTGAGTGATCTGACATGTCACTGAATGTGGTAATGCTGAGTGATCTGACATGTCACTGAATGCAGTAATGCTGAGTGATCTGACATGTGACTGAATGCGGTAATGCTGAGTGATCTGACATGTCACTGAATGCGGTAATGCTGAGTGATCTGACATGTCACTGAATGCGGTAATGCTGAGTGATCTGACATGTCACTGAATGCGGTAATGCTGAGTGATCTGACATGTGACTGAATGCGGTAATGCTGAGTGATCTGACATGTCAGTGAATGCGGTAATGGTGAGTGATCTGACATGTCACTGAATGCGGTAATGCTGAGTGATCTGACATGTCACTGAATGCGGTAATACTGAGTGATCTGACATGTGACTGAATGCGGTAATGCTGAGTGAACTGACATGTGACTGAATGCGGTAATGCTGAGTGATCTGACATGTCACTGAATGCGGTAATGCTGAGTGATCTGACATGTCACTGAATGTGGTAATGCTGAGTGATCTGACATGTCACTGAATGCAGTAATGCTGAGTGATCTGACATGTCACTGAATGCAGTAATGCTGAGTGATCTGACATGTCACTGAATGCGGTAATGCTGAGTGATCTGACATGTCACTGAATGCGGTAATGCTGAGTGATCTGACATGTCACTGAATGCGGTAATGCTGAGTGACCTGACATGTCACTGAATGTGGTAATGCTGAGTGATCTGACATGTCACTGAATGCGGTAATGCTGAGTGACCTGACATGTCACTGAATGTGGTAATGCTGAGTGATCTGACATGTCACTGAATGCGGTAATGCTGAGTGATCTGACATGTCACTGAATGCAGTAATGCTGAGTGATCTGACATGTGACTGAATGCGGTAATGCTGAGTGATCTGACATGTCACTGAATGTGGTAATGCTGAGTGATCTGACATGTCACTGAATGCGGTAATGCTGAGTGATCTGACATGTCACTGAATGCGGTAATGCTGAGTGATCTGACATGTCACTGAATGCGGTAATGCTGAGTGATCTGACATGTCACTGAATGCGGTAATGCTGAGTGATCTGACATGTCACTGAATGCGGTAATGCTGAGTGATCTGACATGTCACTGAATGCGGTAATGCTGAGTGATCTGACATGTCACTGAATGTGGTAATGCTGAGTGATCTGACATGTCACTGAATGTGGTAATGCTGAGTGATCTGACATGTCAGTGAATGCGGTAATGCTGAGTGACCTGACATGTCACTGAATGCGGTAATGCTGAGTGATCTGACATGTCACTGAATGCGGTAATGCTGAGTGATCTGACATGTCACTGAATGCAGTAATGCTGAGTGATCTGACATGTCACTGAATGCAGTAATGCTGAGTGATCTGACATGTGACTGAATGCGGTAATGCTGAGTGATCTGACATGTCACTGAATGCGGTAATGCTGAGTGATCTGACATGTCACTGAATGCGGTAATGCTGAGTGATCTGACATGTCACTGAATGCGGTAATGCTGAGTGATCTGACATGTGACTGAATGCGGTAATGCTGAGTGATCTGACATGTCAGTGAATGCGGTAATGGTGAGTGATCTGACATGTCACTGAATGCGGTAATGGTGAGTGATCTGACATGTCACTGAATGCGGTAATGCTGAGTGATCTGACATGTGACTGAATGCGGTAATGCTGAGTGAACTGACATGTGACTGAATGCGGTAATGCTGAGTGATCTGACATGTCACTGAATGCGGTAATGCTGAGTGATCTGACATGTCACTGAATGCGGTAATGCTGAGTGATCTGACATGTCACTGAATGCAGTAATGCTGAGTGATCTGACATGTCACTGAATGCAGTAATGCTGAGTGATCTGACATGTCACTGAATGCGGTAATGCTGAGTGATCTGACATGTCACTGAATGCGGTAATGCTGAGTGACCTGACATGTCACTGAATGCGGTAATGCTGAGTGACCTGACATGTCACTGAATGCGGTAATGCTGAGTGATCTGACATGTCACTGAATGCGGTAATGCTGAGTGACCTGACATGTCACTGAATGTGGTAATGCTGAGTGATCTGACATGTCACTGAATGCGGTAATGCTGAGTGACCTGACATGTCACTGAATGCGGTAATGCTGAGTGATCTGACATGTCACTGAATGCGGTAATGCTGAGTGATCTGACATGTCACTGAATGCAGTAATGCTGAGTGACCTGACATGTCACTGAATGCAGTAATGCTGAGTGATCTGACATGTGACTGAATGCGGTAATGCTGAGTGATCTGACATGTCACTGAATGCGGTAATGCTGAGTGATCTGACATGTGACTGAATGCGGTAATGCTGAGAACTGACATGTGACTGAATGTGGTAATGCTGAGTGATCTGACATGTCACTGAATGCGGTAATGCTGAGTGATCTGACATGTCACCGGATGCGGTAATGCTGAGTGACCTGACATGTCACTGAATGCGGTAATGCTGAGTGATCTGACATGTCACTGAATGCGGTAATGCTGAGTGATCTGACATGTCAGTGAATGCGGTAATGCTGAGTGATCTGACATGTCACTGAATGCGGTAATGCTGAGTGATCTGACATGTCACTGAATGCGGTAATGCTGAGTGATCTGACATGTCACTGAATGTGGTAATGCTGAGTGATCTGACATGTCACTGAATGTGGTAATGCTGAGTGATCTGACATGTCACCGGATGCGGTAATGCTGAGTGATCTGACATGTCACTGAATGCGGTAATGCTGAGTGATCTGACATGTCACTGAATGTGGTAATGCTGAGTGTTCTGACATGTCACCGGATGCGGTAATGCTGAGTGATCTGACATGTGACTGAATGTGGTAATGCTGAGTGATCTGACATGTGACTGAATGCGGTAATGCTGAGTGATCTGACATGTCACTGAATGCGGTAATGCTGAGTGATCTGACATGTCACTGAATGCGGTAATGCTGAGTGATCTGACATGTCACTGAATGCGGTAATGCTGAGTGATCTGACATGTCACCGGATGCGGTAATGCTGAGTGATCTGACATGTCACCGGATGCGGTAAGACTGAGTGATCTGACATGTGACTGAATGCGGTAATGCTGAGTGATCTGACATGTCACTGAATGCGGTAATGCTGAGTGATCTGACATGTCACCGGATGCGGTAATGCTGAGTGATCTGACATGTCACTGAATGCGGTAATGCTGAGTGATCTGACATGTCACTGAATGCGGTAATGCTGAGTGATCTGACATGTCACCGGATGCGGTAATGCTGAGTGATCTGACATGTCACTGAATGCGGTAATGCTGAGTGATCTGACATGTCACTGAATGCGGTAATGCTGAGTGATCTGACATGTCACTGAATGCGGTAATGCTGAGTGATCTGACATGTCACTGAATGCGGTAATGCTGAGTGATCTGACATGTCACTGAATGCGGTAATGCTGAGTGATCCTGACATGTCACCGAATGCGGTAATGCTGAGTGATCTGACATGTCACCGGATGCGGTAATGCTGAGTGATCTGACATGTCACTGAATGCGGTAATGCTGAGTGATCTGACATGTCACTGAATGTGGTAATGCTGAGTGATCTGACATGTCACTGAATGCGGTAATGCTGAGTGATCTGACATGTCACTGAATGCGGTAATGCTGAGTGATCTGACATGTCACTGAATGTGGTAATGCTGAGTGATCTGACATGTCACCGGATGCGGTAATGCTGAGTGATCTGACATGTCACTGAATGCGGTAATGCTGAGTGATCTGACATGTCACTGAATGCGGTAATGCTGAGTGATCTGACATGTCACCTGAATGCGGTAATGCTGAGTGATCTGACATGTCACCGGATGCGGTAATGCTGAGTGATCTGACATGTCACTGAATGTGGTAATGCTGAGTGATCTGACATGTCACTGAATGCGGTAATGCTGAGTGATCTGACATGTCACTGAATGCGGTAATGCTGAGTGATCTGACATGTCACTGAATGTGGTAATGCTGAGTGATCTGACATGTCACTGAATGCGGTAATGCTGAGTGATCTGACATGTCACTGAATGCGGTAATAGCTGAGTGATCTGACATGTCACTGAATGCGGTAATGCTGAGTGATCTGACATGTCACTGAATGTGGTAATGCTGAGTGATCTGACATGTCACTGAATGCGGTAATGCTGAGTGATCTGACATGTCACTGAATGCGGTAATGCTGAGTGATCTGACATGTCACTGAATGCGGTAATGCTGAGTGATCTGACATGTCACTGAATGCGGTAATGCTGAGTGATCTGACATGTCACTGAATGCGGTAATGCTGAGTGATCTGACATGTCACTGAATGCGGTAATGCTGAGTGATCTGACATGTCACTGAATGCGGTAATGCTGAGTGATCTGACATGTGACTGAATGCGGTAATGCTGAGTGATCTGACATGTCACTGAATGCGGTAATGCTGAGTGATCTGACATGTGACTGAATGCGGTAATGCTGAGTGATCTGACATGTCACTGAATGCGGTAATGCTGAGTGATCTGACATGTCAGTGAATGCGGTAATGCTGAGTGATCTGACATGTGACTGAATGCGGTAATGCTGAGTGATCTGACATGTCACTGAATGCGGTAATGCTGAGTGATCTGACATGTCACTGAATGCGGTAATGCTGAGTGATCTGACATGTCACTGAATGCGGTAATGCTGAGTGATCTGACATGTCACTGAATGCGGTAATGCTGAGTGATCTGACATGTGACTGAATGCGGTAATGCTGAGTGATCTGACATGTCACTGAATGCGGTAATGCTGAGTGATCTGACATGTCACTGAATGCGGTAATGCTGAGTGATCTGACATGTCACTGGATGCGGTAATGCTGAGTGATCTGACATGTCACTGAATGCGGTAATGCTGAGTGATCTGACATGTCACTGAATGCGGTAATGCTGAGTGATCTGACATGTCACTGAATGCGGTAATGCTGAGTGATCTGACATGTCACTGAATGTGGTAATGCTGAGTGATCTGACATGTCACTGAATGCGGTAATGCTGAGTGATCTGACATGTCACTGAATGCGGTAATGCTGAGTGATCTGACATGTCACTGAATGCGGTAATGCTGAGTGATCTGACATGTCACTGAATGCGGTAATGCTGAGTGATCTGACATGTCACTGAATGTGGTAATGCTGAGTGATCTGACATGTCACTGAATGCGGTAATGCTGAGTGATCTGACATGTCACTGAATGCGGTAATGCTGAGTGATCTGACATGTCACCTGATGCGGTAATGCTGAGTGATCTGACATGTGACTGAATGCGGTAATGCTGAGTGATCTGACATGTCACCGAATGCGATGAGTGATCTGACATGTCACTGAATGCGGTAATGCTGAGTGACTCTGACATGTCACTGAATGCGGTAATGCTGAGTGATCTGACATGTCACTGAATGCGGTAATGCTGAGTGACCTGACATGTCACTGAATGTGGTAATGCTGAGTGATCTGACATGTCACTGAATGCAGGTAATGCTGAGTGATCTGACATGTCACTGAATGCGTAATGCTGAGTGATCTGACATGTCACTGAATGCGGTAATGCTGAGTGATCTGACATGTCACTGAATGCGGTAATGCTGAGTGATCTGACATGTCACTGAATGTGGTAATGCTGAGTGATCTGACATGTCACTGAATGCGGTAATGCTGAGTGATCTGACATGTCACTGAATGCGGTAATGCTGAGTGATCTGACATGTCACTGAATGCGGTAATGCTGAGTGATCTGACATGTCACTGAATGCGGTAATGCTGAGTGATCTGACATGTCACTGAATGCGGTAATGCTGAGTGATCTGACATGTCACTGAATGTGGTAATGCTGAGTGATCTGACATGTCACTGAATGCTGGTAATGCTGAGTGATCTGACATGTCAGTGAATGCGGTAATGCTGAGTGACCTGACATGTCACTGAATGCGGTAATGCTGAGTGATCTGACATGTCACTGAATGCAGTAATGCTGAGTGATCTGACATGTCACTGAATGCAGTAATGCTGAGTGATCTGACATGTGACTGAATGCGGTAATGCTGAGTGATCTGACATGTCACTGAATGCGGTAATGCTGAGTGATCTGACATGTCACTGAATGCGGTAATGCTGAGTGATCTGACATGTCACTGAATGCGGTAATGCTGAGTGATCTGACATGTCACTGAATGCGGTAATGCTGAGTGATCTGACATGTCACTGAATGTGGTAATGCTGAGTGATCTGACATGTCACTGAATGCAGTAATGCTGAGTGATCTGACATGTCACTGAATGCAGGTAATGCTGAGTGATCTGACATGTCACTGAATGCGGTAATGCTGAGTGATCTGACATGTCACTGAATGCGGTAATGCTGAGTGATCTGACATGTCACTGAATGCGGTAATGCTGAGTGACCTGACATGTCACTGAATGTGGTAATGCTGAGTGATCTGACATGTCACTGAATGCGGTAATGCTGAGTGACCTGACATGTCACTGAATGTGGTAATGCTGAGTGATCTGACATGTCACTGAATGCGGTAATGCTGAGTGATCTGACATGTCACTGAATGCGGTAATGCTGAGTGACCTGACATGTCACTGAATGTGGTAATGCTGAGTGATCTGACATGTCACTGAATGCAGGTAATGCTGAGTGATCTGACATGTCACTGAATGCGGTAATGCTGAGTGATCTGACATGTCACTGAATGCGGTAATGCTGAGTGATCTGACATGTCACCGGATGCGGTAATGCTGAGTGATCTGACATGTCACTGAATGCAGTAATGCTGAGTGATCTGACATGTCACTGAATGCGGTAATGCTGAGTGATCTGACATGTCACCGGATGCGGTAATGCTGAGTGACCTGACATGTCACTGAATGCGGTAATGCTGAGTGATCTGACATGTCACTGAATGTGGTAATGCTGAGTGATCTGACATGTCACTGAATGCGGTAATGCTGAGTGATCTGACATGTCACTGAATGCGGTAATGCTGAGTGATCTGACATGTCACTGAATGCGGTAATGCTGAGTGATCTGACATGTCACTGAATGTGGTAATGCTGAGTGATCTGACATGTCACCGGAATGCGGTAATGCTGAGTGATCTGACATGTCACTGAATGCAGTAATGCTGAGTGATCTGACATGTCACTGAATGCGGTAATGCTGAGTGATCTGACATGTCACTGAATGCGGTAATGCTGAGTGATCTGACATGTCACTGAATGTGGTAATGCTGAGTGATCTGACATGTCACTGAATGCGGTAATGCTGAGTGATCTGACATGTCACTGAATGCGGTAATGCTGAGTGAACTGACATGTCACTGAATGCGGTAATGCTGAGTGATCTGACATGTCACTGAATGTGGTAATGCTGAGTGACCTGACATGTCACTGAATGCGGTAATGCTGAGTGATCTGACATGTCACTGAATGCGGTAATGCTGAGTGATCTGACATGTCACTGAATGCGGTAATGCTGAGTGATCTGACATGTCACCTGAATGCGGTAATGCTGAGTGATCTGACATGTCACCGGATGCGGTAATGCTGAGTGACCTGACATGTCACTGAATGCGGTAATGCTGAGTGATCTGACATGTCACTGAATGCGGTAATGCTGAGTGATCTGACATGTCACCGGATGCGGTAATGCTGAGTGACCTGACATGTCACTGAATGCGGTAATGCTGAGTGATCTGACATGTCACTGAATGCGGTAATGCTGAGTGATCTGACATGTCACTGAATGCGGTAATGCTGAGTGATCTGACATGTGACTGAATGCGGTAATGCTGAGTGATCTGACATGTCACCGGATGTGGTAATGCTGAGTGACCTGACATGTCACTGAATGTGGTAATGCTGAGTGATCTGACATGTCACTGAATGTGGTAATGCTGAGTGAATTGGCGTTTCACCGAATGCGGTAATGCTGAGTGATCTGACATGTCACTGAATGCGGTAATGCTGAGTGATCTGACATGTGACTGAATGCGGTAATGCTGAGTGATCTGACATGTCACCGGATGCGGTAATGCTGAGTGATCTGACATGTCACCGGATGCGGTAATGCTGAGTGAACTGACATGTCACCGAATGCGGTAATGCTGAGTGATCTGACATGTCACTGAATGCGGTAATGCTGAGTGATCTGACATGTGACTGAATGCGGTAATGCTGAGTGATCTGACATGTCACCTGATGCGGTAATGCTGAGTGATCTGACATGTCACCTGATGCGGTAATGCTGAGTGAACTGACATGTCACCGGATGCGGTAATGCTGAGTGATCTGACATGTCACCGGATGCGGTAATGCTGAGTGATCCTGACATGTCACTGAATGCGGTAATGCTGAGTGATCTGACATGTCACTGAATGCGGTAATGCTGAGTGATCTGACATGTCACTGAATGCGGTAATGCTGAGTGATCTGACATGTCACTGAATGCGGTAATGCTGAGTGATCTGACATGTCACTGAATGCGGTAATGCTGAGTGATCTGACATGTCACTGAATGCGGTAATGCTGAGTGATCTGACATGTCACTGAATGCGGTAATGCTGAGTGATCTGACATGTCACCTGAATGCGGTAATGCTGAGTGATCTGACATGTCACCTGATGCGGTAATGCTGAGTGATCTGACATGTCACCTGATGCGGTAATGCTGAGTGACCTGACATGTCACTGATGCGGTAATGCTGAGTGATCTGACATGTCACTGAATGCGGTAATGCTGAGTGATCTGACATGTCACTGAATGCGGTAATGCTGAGTGATCTGACATGTCACTGAATGCGGTAATGCTGAGTGATCTGACATGTCACTGAATGCGGTAATGCTGAGTGATCTGACATGTCACTGAATGCGGTAATGCTGAGTGATCTGACATGTCACTGAATGCGGTAATGCTGAGTGATCTGACATGTCACTGAATGCGGTAATGCTGAGTGATCTGACATGTCACTGAATGCGGTAATGCTGAGTGATCTGACATGTCACTGAATGTGGTAATGCTGAGTGATCTGACATGTCACCTGAATGCGGTAATGCTGAGTGATCTGACATGTCACTGAATGCGGTAATGCTGAGTGATCTGACATGTCACTGAATGCGGTAATGCTGAGTGATCTGACATGTCACTGAATGCGGTAATGCTGAGTGATCTGACATGTCACTGAATGCGGTAATGCTGAGTGATCTGACATGTCACTGAATGCTGTAATGCTGAGTGATCTGACATGTCACTGAATGCAGTAATGCTGAGTGACCTGACATGTCACTGAATGCGGTAATGCTGAGTGATCTGACATGTCAGTGAATGCGGTAGGGGGATGGCTGGGAGACATGTCACTGAATGCGGTAATGCTGAGTGATCTGACATGTCACTGAATGCAGTAATGCTGAGTGATCTGACATGTCACTGAATGCAGTAATGCTGAGTGATCTGACATGTGACTGAATGCGGTAATGCTGAGTGATCTGACATGTCACTGAATGTGGTAATGCTGAGTGATCTGACATGTCACTGAATGCGGTAATGCTGAGTGATCTGACATGTCACTGAATGCGGTAATGCTGAGTGATCTGACATGTCACTGAATGCGGTAATGCTGAGTGATCTGACATGTGACTGAATGCGGTAATGCTGAGTGATCTGACATGTCAGTGAATGCGGTAATGGTGAGTGATCTGACATGTCACTGAATGCGGTAATGCTGAGTGATCTGACATGTCACTGAATGCGGTAATGCTGAGTGATCTGACATGTGACTGAATGCGGTAATGCTGAGTGAACTGACATGTGACTGAATGCGGTAATGCTGAGTGATCTGACATGTCACTGAATGCGGTAATGCTGAGTGATCTGACATGTCACTGAATGTGGTAATGCTGAGTGATCTGACATGTCACTGAATGCAGTAATGCTGAGTGATCTGACATGTCACTGAATGCAGTAATGCTGAGTGATCTGACATGTCACTGAATGCGGTAATGCTGAGTGATCTGACATGTCACTGAATGCGGTAATGCTGAGTGACCTGACATGTCACTGAATGCGGTAATGCTGAGTGACCTGACATGTCACTGAATGTGGTAATGCTGAGTGATCTGACATGTCACTGAATGCGGTAATGCTGAGTGACCTGACATGTCACTGAATGTGGTAATGCTGAGTGATCTGACATGTCACTGAATGCGGTAATGCTGAGTGATCTGACATGTCACTGAATGCGGTAATGCTGAGTGATCTGACATGTCACTGAATGCGGTAATGCTGAGTGATCTGACATGTCACTGAATGCAGTAATGCTGAGTGACCTGACATGTCACTGAATGCAGTAATGCTGAGTGATCTGACATGTGACTGAATGCGGTAATGCTGAGTGATCTGACATGTCACTGAATGCGGTAATGCTGAGTGATCTGACATGTGACTGAATGCGGTAATGCTGAGAACTGACATGTGACTGAATGTGGTAATGCTGAGTGATCTGACATGTCACTGAATGCGGTAATGCTGAGTGATCTGACATGTCACCGGATGCGGTAATGCTGAGTGACCTGACATGTCACTGAATGCGGTAATGCTGAGTGATCTGACATGTCACTGAATGCGGTAATGCTGAGTGATCTGACATGTCAGTGAATGCGGTAATGCTGAGTGATCTGACATGTCACTGAATGCGGTAATGCTGAGTGATCTGACATGTCACTGAATGCGGTAATGCTGAGTGATCTGACATGTCACTGAATGTGGTAATGCTTGAGTGATCTGACATGTCACTGAATGTGGTAATGCTGAGTGATCTGACATGTCACCGGATGCGGTAATGCTGAGTGATCTGACATGTCACTGAATGCGGTAATGCTGAGTGATCTGACATGTCACTGAATGTGGTAATGCTGAGTGTTCTGACATGTCACCGGATGCGGTAATGCTGAGTGATCTGACATGTGACTGAATGTGGTAATGCTGAGTGATCTGACATGTGACTGAATGCGGTAATGCTGAGTGATCTGACATGTCACTGAATGCGGTAATGCTGAGTGATCTGACATGTCACTGAATGCGGTAATGCTGAGTGATCTGACATGTCACTGAATGCGGTAATGCTGAGTGATCTGACATGTCACCGGATGCGGTAATGCTGAGTGATCTGACATGTCACCGGATGCGGTAATGCTGAGTGATCTGACATGTGACTGAATGCGGTAATGCTGAGTGATCTGACATGTCACTGAATGCGGTAATGCTGAGTGATCTGACATGTCACCGGATGCGGTAATGCTGAGTGATCTGACATGTCACTGAATGCGGTAATGCTGAGTGATCTGACATGTCACTGAATGCGGTAATGCTGAGTGATCTGACATGTCACCGGATGCGGTAATGCTGAGTGATCTGACATGTCACTGAATGCGGTAATGCTGAGAACTGACATGTCACTGAATGCGGTAATGCTGAGTGATCTGACATGTCACTGAATGCGGTAATGCTGAGTGATCTGACATGTCACTGAATGCGGTAATGCTGAGTGATCTGACATGTCACTGAATGCGGTAATGCTGAGTGACCTGACATGTCACCGAATGCGGTAATGCTGAGTGATCTGACATGTCACCGGATGCGGTAATGCTGAGTGATCTGACATGTCACTGAATGCGGTAATGCTGAGTGATCTGACATGTCACTGAATGTGGTAATGCTGAGTGATCTGACATGTCACTGAATGCGGTAATGCTGAGTGATCTGACATGTCACTGAATGCGGTAATGCTGAGTGATCTGACATGTCACTGAATGTGGTAATGCTGAGTGATCTGACATGTCACCGGATGCGGTAATGCTGAGTGATCTGACATGTCACTGAATGCGGTAATGCTGAGTGATCTGACATGTCACCGAATGCGGTAATGCTGAGTGATCTGACATGTCACCGAATGCGGTAATGCTGAGTGATCTGACATGTCACCGGATGCGGTAATGCTGAGTGATCTGACATGTCACTGAATGTGGTAATGCTGAGTGATCTGACATGTCACTGAATGCGGTAATGCTGAGTGATCTGACATGTCACTGAATGCGGTAATGCTGAGTGATCTGACATGTCACTGAATGTGGTAATGCTGAGTGATCTGACATGTCACCGGATGCGGTAATGCTGAGTGAACTGACATGTCACTGAATGCGGTAATACTGAGTGATCTGACATGTCACTGAATGCGGTAATGCTGAGTGATCTGACATGTCACTGAATGTGGTAATGCTGAGTGATCTGACATGTCACTGAATGTGGTAATGCTGAGTGATCTGACATGTCACTGAATGCGGTAATGCTGAGTGATCTGACATGTCACTGAATGCGGTAATGCTGAGTGATCTGACATGTCACTGAATGCGGTAATGCTGAGTGATCTGACATGTCACTGAATGCGGTAATGCTGAGTGATCTGACATGTCACTGAATGCGGTAATGCTGAGTGATCTGACATGTCACTGAATGCGGTAATGCTGAGTGATCTGACATGTCACTGAATGCGGTAATGCTGAGTGATCTGACATGTCACTGAATGCGGTAATGCTGAGTGATCTGACATGTCACTGAATGCGGTAATGCTGAGTGATCTGACATGTCACTGAATGCGGTAATGCTGAGTGATCTGACATGTGACTGAATGCGGTAATGCTGAGTGATCTGACATGTGACTGAATGCGGTAATGCTGAGTGATCTGACATGTCACTGAATGCGGTAATGCTGAGTGATCTGACATGTCACTGAATGCGGTAATGCTGAGTGATCTGACATGTCACTGAATGCGGTAATGCTGAGTGATCTGACATGTGACTGAATGTGGTAATGCTGAGTGATCTGACATGTGACTGAATGCGGTAATGCTGAGTGATCTGACATGTCACTGAATGCGGTAATGCTGAGTGATCTGACATGTCACTGAATGCGGTAATGCTGAGTGATCTGACATGTCACTGGATGCGGTAATGCTGAGTGATCTGACATGTCACTGAATGCGGTAATGCTGAGTGATCTGACATGTCACTGAATGCGGTAATGCTGAGTGATCTGACATGTCACTGAATGCGGTAATGCTGAGTGATCTGACATGTCACTGAATGTGGTAATGCTGAGTGATCTGACATGTCACTGAATGCGGTAATGCTGAGTGATCTGACATGTCACTGAATGCGGTAATGCTGAGTGATCTGACATGTCACTGAATGCGGTAATGCTGAGTGATCTGACATGTCACTGAATGCGGTAATGCTGAGTGATCTGACATGTCACTGAATGTGGTAATGCTGAGTGATCTGACATGTCACTGAATGCGGTAATGCTGAGTGATCTGACATGTCACTGAATGCGGTAATGCTGAGTGATCTGACATGTCACCGGATGCGGTAATGCTGAGTGATCTGACATGTGACTGAATGCGGTAATGCTGAGTGATCTGACATGTCACCGGATGCAGTAATGCTGAGTGATCTGACATGTCACTGAATGTGGTAATGCTGAGTGATCTGACATGTCACTGAATGCGGTAATGCTGAGTGATCTGACATGTCACTGAATGCGGTAATGCTGAGTGATCTGACATGTGACTGAATGCGGTAATGCTGAGTGATCTGACATGTCACTGAATGCGGTAATGCTGAGTGATCTGACATGTCACTGAATGCGGTAATGCTGAGTGATCTGACATGTCACTGAATGCGGTAATGCTGAGTGATCTGACATGTCACTGAATGTGGTAATGCTGAGTGATCTGACATGTCACTGAATGTGGTAATGCTGAGTGATCTGACATGTCAGTGAATGCGGTAATGCTGAGTGATCTGACATGTCACTGAATGCGGTAATGCTGAGTGATCTGACATGTCACTGAATGCGGTAATGCTGAGTGATCTGACATGTCACTGAATGCGGTAATGCTGAGTGATCTGACATGTGACTGAATGGGGTAATGCTGAGTGATCTGACATGTCACTGAATGTGGTAATGCTGAGGATCTGACATGTCACTGAATGCGGTAATGCTGAGTGATCTGACATGTCACTGAATGCGGTAATGCTGAGTGATCTGACATGTGACTGAATGCGGTAATGCTGAGTGATCTGACATGTCAGTGAATGCGGTAATGGTGAGTGATCTGACATGTCACTGAATGCGGTAATGCTGAGTGATCTGACATGTCACTGAATGCGGTAATGCTGAGTGATCTGACATGTGACTGAATGCGGTAATGCTGAGTGAACTGACATGTGACTGAATGCGGTAATGCTGAGTGATCTGACATGTCACTGAATGCGGTAATGCTGAGTGATCTGACATGTCACTGAATGTGGTAATGCTGAGTGATCTGACATGTCACTGAATGCGGTAATGCTGAGTGATCTGACATGTCACTGAATGCAGTAATGCTGTGTGATCTGACATGTCACTGAATGCGGTAATGCTGAGTGATCTGACATGTCACTGAATGCGGTAATGCTGAGTGATCTGACATGTCACTGAATGCGGTAATGCTGAGTGACCTGACATGTCACTGAATGTGGTAATGCTGAGTGATCTGACATGTCACTGAATGCGGTAATGCTGAGTGACCTGACATGTCACTGAATGTGGTAATGCTGAGTGATCTGACATGTCACTGAATGCGGTAATGCTGAGTGATCTGACATGTCACTGAATGCAGTAATGCTGAGTGATCTGACATGTCACTGAATGCGGTAATGCTGAGTGATCTGACATGTCACTGAATGTGGTAATGCTGAGTGATCTGACATGTCACTGAATGCGGTAATGCTGAGTGATCTGACATGTCACTGAATGCGGTAATGCTGAGTGATCTGACATGTGACTGAATGCGGTAATGCTGAGTAATCTGACATGTTACTGAATGCGGTAATGCTGAGTGATCTGACATGTCACTGAATGCGGTAATGCTGAGTGATCTGACATGTCACTGAATGCGGTAATGCTGAGTGATCTGACATGTCACTGAATGTGGTGATGCTGAGTGATCTGACATGTCACTGAATGTGGTAATGCTGAGTGATCTGACATGTCAGTGAATGCGGTAATGCTGAGTGACCTGACATGTCACTGAATGCGGTAATGCTGAGTGATCTGACATGTCACTGAATGCAGTAATGCTGAGTGATCTGACATGTCACTGAATGCAGTAATGCTGAGTGATCTGACATGTGACTGAATGCGGTAATGCTGAGTGATCTGACATGTCACTGAATGTGGTAATGCTGAGTGATCTGACATGTCACTGAATGCGGTAATGCTGAGTGATCTGACATGTCACTGAATGCGGTAATGCTGAGTGATCTGACATGTGACTGAATGCGGTAATGCTGAGTGATCTGACATGTCAGTGAATGCGGTAATGCTGAGTGATCTGACATGTCACTGAATGCGGTAATGCTGAGTGATCTGACATGTGACTGAATGCGGTAATGCTGAGTGAACTGACATGTGACTGAATGCGGTAATGCTGAGTGATCTGACATGTCACTGAATGCGGTAATGCTGAGTGATCTGACATGTCACTGAATGTGGTA